>NC_056742.1:476276732-476369232 GCF_019279795.1 Protopterus annectens
TGGAAGGTTGGGCACCGGGCTGACAACTCGACACTGTAAAACTCCACTGCTAATCATGAGCAGACAGTGATCCGCTGTGGCAACCCCTAACCGGAAAAAGCCAAAAGAAGAAGTAGTGAATATTATTATGTATATGTTAACCAGGGTAGTGTAGCAGCCCCAAATGTGAGGTGTTAGTGACATTTAAAGTTTAAGCAAGATTTAGCATAGCTAAGTGGATTTGCACACTGGTAAGCAGGGCTTAGCATCTTCCCCTTTAAACAATGGTTATCTTTGCTAAGTGTGTTTGCCCAGTGCTTAGCTTAGCTCAGCAGTTTCAAAACTGTCCAATCATGGTAACGGGCAGAAAATTAGCCCTATTTAAACCTCACAGGTGGGAATTCAGCTCATAACTAGTTGTAGCGCCCCACTGTAGGTACTATGGCTGGTGAAGGTGTGTGCTTTCGATTGCAGCACTGGGGCATTCAGGAGTCCAGGGTCATGGTCGGACTCCTCATTAAAGACCATGAAGGGCAACTGCTGCAGGACCAGTACCAGGGCTCCCAATACAAAGCAGAGGCCTAAAACCATCTTGCCCGAGATATCACCACTGTCACTGGCCTCTTTTGTACTGGTGAGCAGGTCCGGCACCACTTTGCCAACTAGAAGCGGAGGAAGAGGGACTTAATGACCAGTGGGTCCAAGATGCCTGGACAGGGAATGCTCCGTGTGTAAGTATTAGTCAAAATAAGTGTTCTCCAAAGTCCAGACTGTGTATGTGATGGATAGTGTCAAAGGAAAAATAACTTCAAAAAGGTCAACACACGGCAGGTTCAGGTTAAGGCACTTTAATCTTGCAGCAAGGAGACAAAAACATGCTAATACAGAGTTTGTCTAACTAGAATCAGGAAGTGAAGCCATTTTTATACATGTCTTACAAGACATTGCCTAACAAGCTGACGTAACAAATCATAAGTTTTTACAATATTATTTCATAGCAGCTGTTTGTTCATGATTTTCTGCTGACACTGAAACAACTTCCTAAGAAAAACATGGCCTTGATGACCACCGGTCAGATACAACTTTTCACTATGCAATGTTACCATTCAAGGTACTATGGCTAATTCGAGCACAAAGCAAGTACAGATTATAGTTCATTTATTTATTTATTTTATTCATTTATTTATTTATTTAAATTTGTTGATCGGGAGTGTCCGACTGAACGTAGGTCCATTTTCAGCGGAGGCCCGGGGAGAAAAGCTCCACAGTTAAAATAAACAGACAGTATTTACATTGGATTACATAGTGATTAACAGTTTACATAGCAATTACTTACAATATATTTACAGATGAAGAACATAGTACATCAGTAGACAACTAGAATCTTTATCTGTGAAGTGCATACCAGACATTAACAAATGTTACAAGAAGAAGAAGTTTGTGCTGTATAATAAGTACTGGCTTATGAGCATCTGAGCTTGCTATAATCAAGGTAGTTAGTGGAGTGGAAAGAAAGGTAGTGGTTGGATGGGGTGGATGATATTAGAGTGGGAGTTGCAATAGCATAGCCAGCATGTTTTTAGTTGCGCTTTTAGTAAAGTTTTGAAGTGGGTGCATGATGGTATGGAAGTAATTGTGGGTGGGAGTGAGTTCCATAATTTATCATAATTTTTCATAATTTCTTCAAGCAGTCTTTGTTCAACTGTATCTATCTTTTCTGCAGCTGTGCATGTTCTCATAACACAAAGAGAGCTGATTGTTCAAGTTCAATAACATTATAGAAAACAGTATTGTTCTATTCATTATTTTCCTGACCTAGCAGATAATCACCTGCTTCTTAGTATATTTCCAAAAGGCATAAACATGAATTTTGCTGTGTTAGCAAATACTAGGTCAGAGAGCATCTTGCAGTTTCAGAAAGCATATTGCAGTTTGAAAAGCATCTTATAGTTTCATACAAAACTAAGCTGTACATAAAATAGAACTAAATGTGTTAACCCTTTTAGCTTCTAATAAGCACTAAACACATACATTAATACATGTTTTTCTGATATTTCCCCCCTGTTAATACTTTTATTCTATTTTCAAAAGCATAAACAGTTTGCTTCTTCTCCTAACCTCTTCTGTTCAGGATTTGCAGTTAAGAGAGTCATTCAGTTTAAACTTATGAAAGTGTTTCACTTTTCAACAATTCTTCAATTTCAGTACTTTGATACAAATTCTCAGAAACTGACAAGTCTATAAAATCTTTGATTAATCTTTTCATGCAGGGAATGCCACAACAAACACACACTCCTAATAGGAGTTATCCCACACAAATGGCAATCAAGATGTTCATTAGGATGGTACCCTACCCCCCAAACAAATTCTGGAAAAAAGCCATCAGTGGGTTTGGGCCTGGTTTGGTCATGGCTGACACTTGCTGAATCACCTCAAGATGGTCGTTTATCTCATGCTGGTTATCAGGAATATATGAACAGCACTCCTCTTTTATTAAAGCGCACGTACCACCTTTCGCCGCTAGGGTGAAGTCGAGAGCCATGCAGTTTTGAAGCACCACAGTTCTAATAGCATTCAGTTCATCAGTTACTAATTCGAGAGCAGAAAAAGTTGCATTACTCATTACTTAGAGACGTTTGGACAGTTTTCTCAGCTCCCAAATTAAATTTACTGTGCCATATGCAGGAGCTATGCCTGCCCATGATATAATAGTGTCACTCAAGTCCATGTGCATCAGTTTATCATTGTTTTTCACGGAGGTATAGTTTCTCCAACCTGCTTTGATTTGTCCCACTGGATTTTCAGATCTCTTGATTGGATTTCCAGGTTTCTTGGTGACCTCTCTGACATTTCGAATTCTTCCTAGAGGCAAAACTGCAGTGTGTCATATGGCCGGAACCAGGTAACCCAAAAAACAACTGCCGGCCCAATTCTCAGGTAACCATTTGTATGCTTTTTTTCCCACACACAAAATAACAATTTTCTACTTTAGTATTAATATATACTTGTCCTGCATGAAACATTTTCTTATCAATGATAGATAGTTGTTTAAAAAGAACAGGATTATGTTGTACTTCATCAACCATTTTGTGCATTGAGTCAAGATATGAGTCATAGTTTGTATCACAAATATAACCTGCATTATTAGCTTTGGTATAACACTTGTAAGGAACAGTCACATTACAATTGCTCCAACCCACCTGAACAGTATCATTTTTGTAAAAACATACAATTCTCTTTTGTGTAACAGGCAGGTACAATGCTATTTTGTCTTGTGATTTTACAGTCATAGTTTCAAAAATCAAATTTTCCCAGGTCTCATTGACCCCTAGGGGGACAGCAGTCATTAATAATCCCTCGTATGCTGTTGGTATAGCTGTGCAAATCCAGCAATTCGAAACATTAAAAGTTTCAGCATACACATTTAATTGCTTGGTAAGTGTTAAAGTTCGGATGCCAGTCTATGAGTAATGCATCACATTTTTTTAGTTCAGCTCATGTGGCTGGAAAAAGGAAAGGCCACAGCAAAAAGATTATTGTTATCAGTATGGTTAACAGAATGATCATGCAATACGTCTGAGGTTGTTCTGTATTTCTATTTGCTCCATATCTGGTCATTTTGTTCTTGTGTAACAGTAACAAGTTTTTTGTCCAGTTCAAAGTTTTTGACCAGTTTACAGTGTCAGATGAATCCAGGACACTCTCTTTGCAATCTTGACTGCAGTGGGTGTTGACAATAGCACTCGGTATGGCCCTTCCCACTTCGGTGACATCCAATTCTTTTTTTTTGATGACTTTCACCTAGACCCACGTGCCTGGGACTACTGCTGCTTCTGATGGTCTGGCTTGTTCTTTATCTGAAACAGAATTTAACTGCAAAAGTTGTTTATTACTTAAAAGTTGTCTCATATATTCTGCAAGTGAACTGTTGGCCTCATGGTCTGCAGGCATGAGAGGTTTCCACTGAGGTATATAGTATGCCTTCCCAAATAATTTTTCAAAAGGAGTTAACCCCTTTGCATTTGGAACAGTTCTCATGCTCAACAATGCCAGAGGCAGGCAGTACACCCAATTCTTTTGTGTCTCACTAATTAACTTCCTAAGTTTACTTTTCAAAACCCCATTATGCCTCTCTACTAGTCCTGCAGATTGTGGGTGATATGCACAATGGTTTTTCAATGAAATTCCGAAATATCGGCTCAACTGTTGTATAGTTTAATTTACAAAGTGTGTGCCATTGTCACTGTAGATCTTTTCCAGTATGTCAAATCTGGGAATAATTTCTCTAGCAAGGACTTTTGCTACAGTAGCTGCATCTGGATTTTTGGTCGGAAAAGCTTCCACCCATTTGGAAAACATATCTACAATGACAAGGCAATACTTCTTATTTTCACATTTGTTCAGTTCTATGAAATCCATACAGATAGTATGGAATGGGTACGGTTGTGCAGGGAAACTCCCTTGTTTAGGCTTCAATGCCCCTTGTGCATGATGCTTGTTACAAACATAACATGCCTCACAAACATTTTTTGTGTAGCTTGTAAATCCATATGCTGTGAACACTCCATTCACTAACTGTACCATCCCCCCTGTTGAGACATGGCACTGCTCATGGCTCAACAAAGCTGCATATCTAAACAAGTTAGACGGAAATATCGGTTTTCCTTCTTTGGAGATGTACAGCCCTTTCTCAAGAATTGCTCCTTGTTTTATACATTTCTGTTTTTCTACTTTCGTAGTAAGTGTCTGCATTGTTTTTAACATTTCTAAATCTAAAATCTCAGAAGGTTGTAATTCCTTACTCAAAAGAAATACTTCTGAAGCTGAAGCTGCCTGCTTTGCAGTTGTATCAGCTCTCGCATTACCTTTTGAAATCCTATCCTGTTGCTTGGTATGAGCTACTCATTTACAAATAGCTACTTTCTGAGGTAACTGAATAGATTCTAACAAATCTAAAATAAACTGTGCATGATTAATCGGTTTGCCAGTAGATGTTATCATTCCTCTATTCTTCCACTGTTGTGCAAAAACATGTACAGTAGAAAAAGCGTACTGGCTATCAATAAAAATATTTACACATTTACCCTTTGCTAAGGTACATGCCCGTGTCAAGGCAATCAATTCTGCTGCTTGTGCAGATAAGTTGTGTGGTAAAGATTTTGCTTCTAAAATCTCAGTATCAGAAACTACTGCATACCCTACTAGGTTCTGTCCTGTAAGAACCCTTCTGCTTGAGCCGTCCACGTAATATGTCACCTTGGCATCATCCAAGGGAACAGCCATTAGATCTTTTCTAGGCAGTGTTTTTGCTCAATCTCCTGCAGGCAGCTGTGTGGTGTGCCGTCCGCAGGGGTTGGGAGCAAGGTAGACAGATTCAAAGTTGTACATCATTCAATTGTCATATGAGGTTGGCTCAACAGTATAGTCATATAAGAAAGATCAGCAAAAGTAAATTAAGGCACCAAAGTTACACACTGGAAATCAGTCACTGTACTTTATTGCAGAAGACAAACGGTAAGCGCTTTCACAACTTAATGTTGTTTCATCAGACCTGGGGTCTGATGAAGCAACGACCGTTAAATTACTTGTCTTCTCATGTGACTGATTTCCAGTGTAATGCTTTTTTGGTTTTATTTCTTTGCTGTTGTTGTGTGTTTTGGGCACCTCAGTGTACCTGCAGCCATTTGGTTTTTGCATCTTCATATAGGAAAGATGTCTAGCAAGAGAAAGATATGCTACTTTTTCTTGCAGTAAAATAATCGCGACTGCATGAGGCACTCTCAATGTGAGAGGGTGGAACAACACTACTGAGGCCGAAGCCTGTACTGCCATTGCAGCTGCGACTACTGATTGTACACAGTGGGGCAGGGATCATGCCACTGGGTCCAGCTGTGATGAATAGTAAGCTATGGGGCATTGCTTGTCCCCATGTTGCTGTGTTAACACTGATGTCATATAACCTTGCTTACAATCTACAGTTTGGAAAAAACGTTTATGATAGTTTGGTAATCCTAAAACTAATGAGGATGCTATCAATTGCTTTAGTTTACAGAAAGCTGATTCTGCTTCTGGTGTCCATTGTAATAAATCTTGTGCTGCCATAGGCTTCTTGTATATCAAGTCGGTCAGTGAAGCAGATTCCAAGGCATAGTTTGGAATCCAACTCCGACAGAAATTAGTTGTACCCAGGAAGGACATAATTTCCTTCTTGGTAGTCAGTTTGGGTGCTTGTAAAATTGCTATTTTCCTATCTTCATCTAATGTTTTGTCTTCTTTGGATATTACATATCCCAGGTATTTAACCTGCTTTCTCCAAAGCTGCAATTTGTGTTTGTTTACTTTATGTCCTTGAGTGGCTAGAAATTGTAGTAATGCTATGGTATGTTCTCTGCATTCTTGCTGGGTGGGGGCTGCCAGCAGGATGTCATCCTTGCTGGGTGGGGGCTGCCAGCAGGATGTCATCTACATAAAGTAAAATCTGGCTGCCTCTCGGTGGGATAAATCCTGCCAAGTTGCTTGTCATTTCCTTTGTAAATATTGTTGGGCTGTCACAATACCCCTGTGGTAGTCGTGTGTATGTATACCTTTTCCCCTGAAATGTGAATGCAAACCAATGTTGGCTGTCCGGGTGTATCGGTATCAAAAAGAACGCATTGCTAATATCTACCACAGAAAAATACTTCTGTTGAGGCTTCAAATCATTCAATAGGGTGTGTGAATCTGGCACCATAGGTGCTCTAGGTATTACTGCATCATTTACAGCTTGTAAATCTTGGACCATACGCCATTCTCCATTTGCTTTCCTGACAGGAAATAAGGGTGTGTTACATGGTGTTACATGGTGAATCAGGAGATTCTACCAGTACTCCTTCCTTAAGTAAAGCTGCTGTTATAGGTTTGATTCCTACTTCTGCATCTTTCCTTAAGGGATACTGTCTTTTTTGTGGTCTAAATGCTGATTTTGGCGTGATAGTAACTGGTCCTGCTGTACAAATAAGTCCTACATCTGATTTTCCTGTTGACCAGAGAGTTTCTGGTATGATCCGTAAGGCATTCTCTTCCTCTTCTAGTAAGAGTGCTAATCAGCTGTCCTTGCTAGACTGCAAGTGTACAGCTGGGTGTGTCTGTGTTATCCAATTTAACTTCTGCTTCTGTACTTCCTGTTCTGACAGTTCTAACTCCATCTGTTTTTCCCACTTTGTGACTTTTTCTCCTAGGTCTGCCCATTTCACATTCTTGTCCTTAGTTAAACTAATATGTGGTAATCGATTAGATTTATAAAGTGTAAAGAATTCCTGGGGCAATGAACAGCTAACTACACTGTTCCCTTCTGTGTCCCAGTACAGATTACGTAATACTAATCTGTTTGCATGGTTTCTAAACAGTTTTTGCTCATATTCCTTTTCAGGTCCTGGTGTGCTATAATAATACGGAGTACAGTTCAACAAATGCTGTTTATCGGTGTCAAGGGAGGGGGACTTACTGATGGCTACATTCATCAGTTCTTTGGTTACTGCCCCTGGACCAGTCGTGACCAAGTCCTGGCTGTACCAATAAAATGTTTCGCCCTCCTGTCGCACTACAAAAGTATCCATTTGTCGCTGTGCTTCCATACCCTGCATAGTCGGAACTACTGCTATGCCAAATATCTGCATAAGGTCTCTGCCCAAAAGGTTTACTGGGCATTTTGCAGAAACAACAATCTTGCTTTTTTGGGTCATCCCTGAAACAGGGTCAGTTATTGCTATGTTATGGGAGAGTGGCTCCCGATACAGCTGTCCATTAGCTGCTTTCACTAATATGTAATCAAATGATTCTGAATTTTCTGGTAGTTTGGAAGGATGTATCAGGGTCCGTGATGCTCCTGAGTCACACAGAAATTTTACTTCCCTCCCCTCTACCAGAAGTGTAACTTCCAGTTTCGTGTCTGCTAAGTAGAGCTCTAGGCTCAATAATGCTAAGTCTAAAATTTCACTTTCTTCACTATCTGTGATTTCCTGCACTTCCTCTATTTCTTCTATCACATCCTCTACTTTATCTATCACATTTGCATTTGTCTTTTCTTGGTTATTCCTTTCTAGTGATTCTTGGCTATCATATAGTCAGTCCTCACCCTCCTTATCTTCCATGGCTACCTTCTTGTTTTGCTTTCAATCCCTTGCTAAGTGTCCCTTTTTTCCGCACTTAAAACATTCACCACTTTTCTTTCTCTCTTCAAACTCCCCTGATCGCTTATCAGATTGTTTGTTTCCCTGGGCAATTTTCTTGCCCTTTTTCCCAGACTGTACTACAAAAACTTCTGCTCCATCTTCTACAGCAAATACTTGGGTTTTCTTTTTCTTTTTGTTATTAAAATGCCTTTTGGCATGTCTTGCATATTCAAGTAATGACTGTAATCTACTTGTACTGTGATCTACCATGTGCTTTGTAATAAAGCTGCTGATGGGTGCAATACTGCCTTTCAAAAATGCATTCTTTAACTGCTGCTCATATGGGGAATCTTATGTTTGGTCTTCAGGTACCTGCATTCCACAATGGTTATTAAAACACTCTAATAATCTAGCATAATATCTGTCAACAGTTTCAAGTTCTTGTTGGATGCATTGATTAATGCAAGTCCAGTCTGCCCTAGGCTTCCATTTCTCAGAGATTCGGTCTGTTAGACCTTTCACTCTGTTATCCAGTTCTGTGTTGCTATGTGGGAGTGGCTTGTGTTCTGCGTTACGGGGATTCCAGTTGCCACTGATCATGTGCCAGTCTGGACCTACGATTTGTCTAACTACTTTTTCTACTTCTTCTCCATTTAAATGATAACTCAGCCTCATGCCCTGTAA
Organism: Protopterus annectens; assembly: GCF_019279795.1. NCBI lineage: Eukaryota > Metazoa > Chordata > Ceratodontiformes > Protopteridae > Protopterus > Protopterus annectens. The sequence goes on from NC_056742.1 coordinate 476,285,546, forward strand.
GTCTTCTAAGAATTTTCTAAAATTAACTTTTGGATGGGGAATTCCCTCTGTGGCTTTCCGGATGTCTTCTGGTGTCCAACGGTCTATATACCAGGAGAGTTGGGTCCTGCCCTTCCTGTCCTGCCTGAGGATTTGGTACTTATATGAGTGGACATATCTCTTCTTCACTCATAGCTTGTGAATTTTTGTTCATTTGATATAACTCAATATCCCCTCTTAAGTTACGTGTTCGAGACCTAGTCTCGACGGGATCTCTGACAAACGGTTTTGGCTTTGCGGAGACAGCCTGGTATAGTGGAGGTGGACCAGCGTGTCCACTCACTTCATATTCTGGTAAGGGAAGTGGAGGGGGCAGAGGGGCTGATGCTATTACCAAATGATTGTCCTCTTTATCTAGAAACATAGCTTTTGAATGATTACTTTTTGTTCCCTACGGTTTGCTTCCTCAATCCACCTGTGTGCCTGAGGGATGCCTAATTGACATTGCTTTTTCACCTGACCTTTTGTGTCAGGTTTAAGCTGTTTGACAAGTTTATTAAGTGAGGATTTTTCTAATTTGCCATCAAGTTCATATTTATTAACCCATTTTTTATAGTACCTAACATTGTCAGCACGCTGTAACTGCATATATTTTGCATCTTCAGTTAATGGCGGACCTTGGGATCTTTTTGTGCACCTATTTCCCATATTGTTCTAACTGTTAAAATGTTACATAACCCTTCTTATTTTCACGTGGTACCACAATCTTCTCTTCTTCACATTTTATCTAGAATAACTGCCTTACCTATTCTGTTTCCCTGATCAGTGACAATACTGCAATCTTCCTGTCCCTGACTTGTACAAGACAAATCTCCTGACAGATGATACAAATCAAGTCCCTGATCTAAAACAGAAAAAGGTAAATCTCACCTTACCTGAGCCTCCATGATTGATCGTCTGGTTCGAGGAAAAAACGTTAACTCATCCTCCAGTCACAGATCAGAACAGTGGTTGGCCTCTTTTGAACGACAATTCAGTCGGAGGTCTTTTAAAGCAGAAGAACCAATGTGGTCTCTTCCCCATATGGTTTCATGCCACCTGGCCCATCTGACCTGAGGCAAAGTGAGAGTTTTTGGCTCGAAGGACCAATCTGTCAAAGGAAAAGCAACTTCAAAAAGCCTGTGTATGTGATGGATAGTGTCAAAGGAAAAACAGCTTCAAAAAGATCAACACATGGCAGGTTCAGGTTAAGGCGATTTAATCTTGCAGCAAGGAGACAAAAACGTGCTAATACAGGGTTTGTCTAACTAGAATCAGGAAGTGAAGCCATTTTTATACATTTCTTACAAGACATTGCCTACCAAGCTGACATAACAAATCATAAGTTCTTACAATATTATTTCATAACAGCTGTTTGTTCATGATTTTCTGCTGACACTGAAAAAACTTCCTAAGAAAAACAACGTGGCCTTGATGACCACCGGTCAGATACAACTTCTCACTATGCAATGTTACCATTCAAGGTACTATGGCTAATTCGAGTACAAAGCAAGTACAGATTATAGTTCATTTCTTCAAGCAGTCTTTGTTCAACTGTATTTATCTTTTCTGCAGCTGTGCATGTTCTCATAACATGAACAGAGCTGATTGTTCAAGTTCAATAACATTATAAAAAACAGTATTGTTCTATTCATTATTTTCCTTACCTAGCAGATAATCACCTGCTTCTCAGTATATTTCCAAAAGGCATAAACATAAATTTTGCTGTGCTAGCAAATACTAGGTCAGAGAGCATCTTGCAGTTTCAGAAAGCATATTGCAGTTTGAAAAGCATCTTATAGTTTCATACAAAACTAAGCTGTACATAAAATAGAATGAAATGCGTTAACACTTTTAGCTTCTAATAAGCACTAAACACATACATTAATACATGTTTTTCTGACAGATAGGTATGCATAAATGTTTTTCTTGTCTCCTGTACAGCTGCAGATGAGAGGGCTGTGAGCCTATAAGCCCATGCCTGCAGGCTGCTAAGGCTGCATTGCGAGGCTGGTGAGTAACAATCTAGGTGGTATTATGTAGGACAAATAAATAACAAGTAGCAGAATGCCACCCTGCAGTATTTAAAAATGGGTAGTGTGAGAGTAATAGTGACATACAGGTTATATATCAATAAAAGTGTAAGTACTTGCCAATAAAAGTGAAAACCCCAGACTGGTTGTGTTTACTCTGCTATTGTATGACTTGAAATATTTCATGCACCAAGATCTGATATCAGAATAGTAATGTTGTGTTAACCACTGTTTTCCACACTGTGCTATGTCAGAAGGTATGTATAGGAATGTATATAAAAGAATGTTGTAATCACAAGGTCAGACTGTACAACCAAGAGAGAATAAGAAAAACATTCAAGGAAGTGACAGCAGTTTCTGAATAGTTTGTTCTGATGAACTACAAACTTGTATTTTTAGCAGAAACATCCACGGTTCAAATCCCATTAGTGGTAGCAAGCTGTATGCATAATTTCAAATAGGGTTTTGTGATTATGTGTAGAAACAGTCAGGTAGTGTCAACATAAATTACCTCCACAGATCTTCCAGGTAAGAGAAGGTATAAAGTAGCTATAAGAAGGCTGTAGTTATACTGTGTCCAACACCCACAGTCCAACATCAAGGCTGCAAATGACAGCAAGATAAATACATACACCAAGTAGTCTGCCCCAAGAAATGTTCAAAAGTGTGACCAACAGAAATCAAGGCAGAGTATAGCAGTAGCACACACACACACACACACACACACACACACACACACACACACACACACACACACACACACACACACACACACACACACACACACACACACTATGAGTGCACATATGTAACCCTATGTGAATATGAGTAGAAACAGTCAGGTAGTATTAATAGTATTAACAAACATTCCCTCCACAGGTCTTCCACATAAGAGAAGGTATAAAGTAACTATAAGAAGGCTGTAATTATACACTGTGTACAAACATACCACTGCTCAACCCAAGGCCATAGGTTATTGTAACAAATACCTGTAGAGTAATGATTAGAGCAATGATTATTAATCTGTGAGCACTGCAATAATCTATATTTGTTAATTGACATCTCTTTCTCTTCCCCCACATTATCTTCACCAATAATCTAAACACATAAATGAATGAGTATATTTTCCACCAAACCTACTGTTGGGACATGTGTCTTATTGTTCTACAAATGTTGAAATATATTCCAATTAATGTTCTCTGTTCAAATACTGTAATTGGTGGCCTGTTGCTATCAATGTAACCTGCATGCCGGTGTAATGCCCACTGTGGTTCCATATATGCATGTGTTCTGTCCTCCATGCAAATGTTCCAAAGCTGTTGTTTTGGGTTAATGGAAATACACATGCATGCTGTTATAACTAATCCTGGAATGTGTTTACCATTACTAACCAACATATGTTCTAAAACTGCAACACCATAGCACATCTGGGAAGGCTGATCCCAGTGGATCCACCTCTCCTGCCTAATCTGGACTTGGCACCGGGCCCCAGCACATCTGGGACCCACCCTGGGACCTACTCATCTGCTGGTCCTGCACCACATTCAGGTGGAACCACCTCAGGGGATGGGGCTCGTCCTCCCCTGGGCACGGGCACAGACAGGATCTTGCCACCTGACACCAAGTCTGGGATCTGGTGCGTAGCAAGCTCCACAAGGAATTTGGAGATCTGCTATGCCAGCTTGAGGGCCACATGGCACATTTACAGGGTCAGCCTGCCCCTTCTGCTCAGACCCTAGCACAGCCACCATCTGGGCTGTGAAGGAGCAGTGGTGACTGCCCATGGGTGGGGACCTTAGTCTCACTGGATCCATTTGGGGATTTGTGGGCTTCCAATTACCAAACACCCCTCCCCGTCCAAGGTGTTTACCCCACACGTGTCATATACCACCCCTGTATGCTGTCCTGTCTGTCTTATCTGTCTTCCTGTCTAAACTACCTCCCCAAATATACCTACTATCCTTCCCCAAAATCCTACTCTCACCTTAAAAAAAAAAGGGCAATCAGTTCCCAAAAAAAAATGTTGCCCCATACATAGCTACCCATTTTGCACACATGTCCACTGGACACATGTAATCTGGTCTAATTGAATTCACAACAAATTATTGTTGTCCTCACCCCTCTCTCAGGGGGTTGAGTGTACACATTTATGTCCTAATTCAGTATATATGCACAGTTGTTGTAGATAAAATGGACAGCTATGGACCTTCCCTATACCCATCCTACACATCCCTAGCGATCTTTCATATTGTGTTTCATTCTTCGTGCCCCATTTTTCACCACTTTTCTATCACACCTTTTTTCTTTTCTTTTAAAGAAGTTAGCATAGGAGTAAGTGGGAGTAAGCAGTAGTAAGCATGACTAAGCCTGTTTCTGTGGTGCTAAGTGATGACTACACAGATTAAGCACTTTAAAGGCTAACCATCTGTCAGCCTAGTTAACCGGAAGTTAGCATTGCTTACCACCATGTCAACCCACGCAAACCCACTTAGAACTGCTTAAAAGTGCTTTAATCAGTCTGCATCCAACAGCCCTTGTTCTGCCAGCAATAAAATAATCACCCCTTGCAAGTCTTGGACCCTGCACACCATATCCACAGCAATTTACCACTAAGCCATCTGAGCTATAGATATGTCTGATGTTTTTTCAAACAAATCATGCAGCAGAGTCATTCAACAGTAGGGAACAGGTTTGTTAACAAAAGTCATGTGTTGTACATAGATATAAATGTATATGTGTATGGAGATGCATATATATATATATATATATATATATATATATATATATATATATATATATATAATCACAAGGTCTTCTATATTTATGTAAAGAATCTCCATGGCAATACCCAGATTTGCTCTGAGCTATGGCATGAAGGTACCTCCTCTACCAAGCCAACAGATATTGCCAATATACTGGCCGACAAATTCAGTGCCAGCTTTACCCCTCTCCCCCCACAAAGGACCAATCACAATACCAGTAGATTGCCAGGCACCCAGTATTACTGCTGTACAGGTTAAAACAGCACTGTCCAAGGCCAGGAATACAGCTTCCATGGGACCTGACAATATCTCTGGATGTGTTCTACGTGAACTACAGAGTGAACTGGCACCTCATCCATGTGCCCTGTTCAATCACAGCCTCACCTCAAGCTTTGTCCCTACTGAATGGCACACTGCTGCAGTCAGCCCTCACCACAAGGGAGAAGGAACTACAGACCCTGGGAACTATTGCCCCTTTAGCCTGATGAGTCTGATATGCAAAGCTATGGAATGCATCATCATGGACCTAATAAACCAGGATATAGGGAATCTCCAAACTCTGGATCCCACACCGTTTGGTTTTGTGAAGGGTAGATCATGGCTGCTCAACTTGGTTGACTTCTTTGAGTCAGTCACCAGAGCTGTGGATGAAGGCCAGGTGGTTCATACAGCCTACCTTGATCTGGAAAAGGCATTTGATGCCATTCCCCATTCAGGAATGATGGAAAAACACACTAAGCTAGGCATCAACCCATATATCACCAGGTGGGTTGCATTGAACTGTATGGCTATAGAACTGTCATCTTTCTTATCAGTAATATGTCTCACATGTTCTAACAGCCCAGTTTTAAAACATGTGTTACTGTCCCCCACATAAAATATGTTACAAGGGCATCTAAGATCATTGTCTATACACCAACCTTTTGAATGTACAAACTTCAACATGTTTCCCAGCCTTTCCCTCAGCAGGAATGACAGCACTAAATAATGATAGACCACTGTACCTATCAACTTCCTACTGTATGACATCTGGACAAAGCCTGATGTAATTGGTGGAAAGAAGCCAAAATACATGGCCATACTTGAAATATTGCTGTTATACCCTTAGAAAGTTGCTGGTGTTACAGAATTTGTTGTAACATATCTTTTCTGAGGGATATAAAGTCAGAAAAACAAATGGATGTTGCCATTTACAGAATGCAATCACCAAAGTATGCTACTGATTTGCCAAGGACAACACCTGTCTGGGGAACAGACCAAACATAAAAAGCTAACCTGTGGCCATTATCTGGATGTCCCTACAGTTGAGAGCTATGCAGAGACAGAACTATGTCAGACTGAAACCCATGCAGAAGTAGCATGTGCATACAAACCCTGTTAAACTAGCAGTATTCCAAAACATATAATAGCAATACTCACATTCTGTCCCTATATGTTGAACCTTCTCCACCATTTAGTTGGCCTGTCTCCACAAGTCTTGTTGTAAGAGGTAGTAGCTCAAACAACTCCAGGATGTCTTCTTCATAAGTAAGCGAAAAAGCCAACACCCACATGGAGTACTCAGTTATAGGACTGTGTTGCCATGACATTGGCTATTGGAAGAACTACATAGCTTCATTGCATGCAATTTGCAAGTGGGGAACCCCAATAGGTGCATAGGCCATCATCCAGTCATGAACATCACCTACAAAGCCATGCTTTTACCCATTCAAAGCAGCTCTATCCCTGTAGTGCACATAGAGAGAGAGAAAACAAATAAAACATAAACTGGAAAAGAGAAGAAAAAATGTATGTGGAACATGCAAGCATGCAATTGAATGCAGTACTTGGTCTGTAATAATGGTAAATATGATTTGGAGGAATATGTGTCCCAACAAGACTTGCTGTACTAATGTCCTGCAGAACAGCTGCCATGGCCATAGCATCTGGCCCTCTGTGCAGTAGGAGAGATTACAGACGTACCTCTCAACTGTACAGATCTTCACTGAATGTCCAGAATTTCCCATCATAGTTTTTTGTCTGTTCATCCTGAAATCTGTACTTTTCTGAAAAATAGCTGAGGATTGAAGTCATAAAGTAATGCCAAACACTTGAGTTTAAGACTCCACATCCTTAAGAATATTCACAGTAATGCAAAATGTATCTTTCTACAAACTTACTATGTTTGTAATAGGAATATTTAAAGTCTGTCTCTATTTATTCCACCATCATTTTAGGCGTTGTCCAGATATGATAATCTAAGAGGTTGCGAGGTAGAATCACAGCTCAAGAGCCTGACTCACTCTGGGAAAGGACAGCTCATATATGACAACCACCGGGGTGTCTGTCAAATAGTTGTGACTGTGCCACTGCTAGGCCAGTTAATGGGATGTTGTCCATATCCATGTTACCTGTGAATATGAGTATGACACATGTTTGTCTTGTAAAGCTAAGAGACCTATATAGGGCATGTGCATATTAAAGTACTTTTGCAGACATATGTGTTGAACTTCATGTGATATATTGAATTAATAACATTCAACTGTGCAGTGTTCTGCTGGACAATAAGCACATTTGTGACTGATATCTGTAGTTACATACACATATACCTGTGTTATGTCAGCAAAACCAGTGACAGGTCTGTGAGCAATGACATTGTAACATAATAGCCAACTTATGACTGTTGGACATCTTCCAGCGTATCACAGGGATGTCAAAGCCTCCTGTGCAATCAACATACTAATGTATGTTGCAGCTATATTAATACAGTATCAATACTGATGTCCCTTTTGTCACCCATTTATGTGTGCCATTGTCCAGACGTACTGCTATAACAGGTTGAGAAGTATGATTGAGCAGCAAGTATACAGTATGCCATACTAACATAGAACAGAAATGTATATCAGGTATCCTCTAAGCAAATGTATGTATGCATATGTTCAGCTGGAAGGCACAAAACTAATCACATGGGTTTCAAGCAGTTTGGTACATAGGTTGAGCATGTTGCACATCTGTAATATCGCATCTATATCACGTTATTGAAATTTTACTACATCAAATCAATAAAGGTCGAACTTTATTGATCAAAGTAGTAAAATATTGCATAATTTAAAACATAAATAAATCAATAAAAAAAGAACTAACTAGCATAGGCAGGGAGGCAAGCCCCCCTGCACCCTTTATGTAGGGGGCTGCACCCCCACCCCCCACTTAAATATACCAACTCCGAGACCACACTACATTGAGGTAAATGGAAATCTCCTCCTTATGAAGATTTCCATTTACCTGCGCGATGTTCTGAACTTTCGACATTGTTGTGCTGACAATATCGCATTCAATATTGTCAGCTTATGACAATGTAAACTAGACCTGTAATATCAGTGTTAGTGCATACAACAGACATAAATGTGTATAGCTACTGGTTGTTGCATTGCCCGGACAATGATATGGGCACTAAAGTAGGCATGATTATCAGGTATTAACCGGAGAAGTGTCCAACTGTGTTATAACCCTCTGTCCATGCCTACCGCTACCAGCTATATCAACACCTATGTACAGTGGATATCACAATTGTACACACCCCTGTTGGAATGCCAGGTTTGTGTGCTGTATGACAATCAGACCACAGAAGATCATTTCATAATGTTTCTCATCTTGAATGTGACCCCTAACCTGTACAATTCCATTGAAATACAATCAAAGGTGTTTCTAGGAAGGTGAGCAACTATTGCCAAGTGAAGATGTGCCATGATGTTAGAGACCAAATCAAGATGAATGAATGCTGTAACCATCTCAAGAGGTTCATACACAACATATCAGTTTAACGGTGTGCATACTCATTCAGCTGGCTTATTGTACTGATTATTATTTCCATGTGTTTTCACAGACCAGATTGTTATGTTTCCAATTGAATTGTACAGGCTATAGGTCACATTACAGGTGGGAATTGTTTTGAAATGAGTTATTGTGGTATCATGTTCCAATTGCACAAATAGCAGGCATTGTAACAGGGGTGTGTACCCTTTATATCCACTGTAGCTATATGGACTCAGCAGTACCTGACCTGCATAACCAGCCTCCACCAAGGTAGAGTAATCCCCTTTGGTGGACAGTAGCAATACACAAACCACATAATAGGTTGCTACATTGGCTGTACAGGGACACATAGGTGCAGGCAACAACTTGGAAGCAAGTCCACCTGTATAGGAGCAAGCATGTAAGTTCACAGGTGACTTCCTGTATGGCTGACTATTACTACAAGTCAGACATATCCAATACCACCAAGGACAATTGCAACTGTGTCTCTACATATGTTGTAAGTCTCAAAGGAACAACACAATTCACCCTGTACTGGGGGTAAAGAACACCTTATACACATATGCCATGGATATAGGCAACCTGCATCACACAGGATAGGTGGAAACATCACCACCCTGTCCACCCCAGTTGTACAGAAGGATATGCACATCAACCACAATCCTCCCCCCAGCAACGGTGAGCATGTACATATTGCCTACTGATGGCAAAAACAGCATATCTCCATGGGGCATAATAATATCACTGTCTGCCTCCTACATGAACTCAGCCATGTGCTCACAGCTCCATCACACACCAGTCAAGCACAGACCTGCCACCATCCACACACCATCCACATGGAAGATGGCTACTATCAACCCTCTACACAAACATGAGTGGAGATTAGAGGATTATGCAGTCAAGGGTCTAGCATTGGGGGGAATAAGATATCTCAGGGCCAGGAGTGTAATGCAAGCTGCTATAGCCATGATAGCTTGGAGGGCTATGGTGTTGTGTGGATTATTTGCAAGTAATATCCACTGTTGATATGCAATTTGACAACTGTATGAGGTCCGTTGACCTTTTTCCTGTTTATGTCTTCCAGATAACAGGCAGAGGGCTCACCTACCAGCATTCTCTGTTGGGAAAACCGATGTCATCACCCAGTATGTGATTGGATATTATGCGCTGTTATTTGGGCAGATAGCAAAAGATGTGCAGGAGAGGACTGCCCTGTGTAACAGTGTGGTCCACAGGGTAAATGATGCCGGCCTGCACAACAGAACTTACGAGCATTTGCAGCATCGGACCACCAACCTCATCCACCCTGCTCATCAATGGGCTACTACTGTAGCAAAGGACAGACTAGCCACAGGTGGGGGCCCAGTCATCCAGCCCCCACCGACACCCACTGAGGAGCTTCTCACCAAACTTGGGGCACCCCCCAATGCACAAGCCATAAAGCTGAGGGAGGCATTGTGGAGGTGCTTTGCACACACACACTGTTTGAGGAGCATGCAGGTATGGGCCCAGTGGGGATTAGTATACTAATGTAGTAGACATACATGTATCTGTATTGTATCTACATCCATGTGTCAGGTCTGATTGCAGTTGTGGATGGGGCTTTCTAATGCACAGAGGTGCACATCTGTGGTGAGTACAGGACATTGTGTATTATTGGAGTTAGTACTGTGGATGTGCAGACATGTTGCATCCATCCTGTACCAAGGCCATAGGTGAGTCTCCTGACAATAACTTCCTCTCAAAACTACCTAGGACCTTTTGGTTTGCATATGGGACAGCAGCCTGAAGCTGGTGAGTATAACATTGTTCTGTTATTGCCTGGCAATACCCCAGGCATGTGAAGGGCATTCAATTTACCATGCACACAACCATCAGTAATAGATATATTGCTTTGTGTAATAGCTATATTGCCTTTTGTGCATGTTCACTTTTGCTGGGGTTAACTGAATTGCAATACAGTTGTCACCACTGGGGGCTTATTTAATGTGAATTCAACATTCCTGTGGCATACCTTACAACTTGTCAGTGCCAAGATGTCTAGACAGAGGCCAGCAAAATGAGCTAGACAAACAGCCTAAGATAGGGACATGTGCGACACATTAGTGGTATACAGTGAATATAAATTGTGTGCACACTCCTGTTAAGATGCAAAGTGTTCCTGTTAATTACTAATTAAGACCAAGATATGTCAGTGCCACCACTTCTAGCCTTTAATGTGACCCATAACAGGAATAGATCACTTGTAAAACTAAGCATCTGGACTCATGTATTGCACCTACAAGGCTGGCCACCTGTAAGGGCGGTAGACATTTTATCAGCATGATGTTTCAGTTAGGTATAATAACTCATGCTGCCATATGTGTCAGTACACTCACTGTGGCCGATTTGGCTACAATATCACATACATGGGCATTGTTAAGGCACACAGACCACTTCTAACCACATATAGGTTAAACACATATGGATATTCCAGACATATCTGTACAGAGGACTGTACAATGGTTTAACTTGCTGCATGTTAGGCAGATGCTGTTACCACACTATATAAAGTAATGGCAGCAGTAGGTGGTCACCAGCCGTGTATGGTATACACATGAAAATGGTATAAGCCACACAAGATATGATCCTCAAACACACACACAGTTGCCAACATTGGGATTAAAACTCTTGCCTATCTAGATATTCCTACTATAGTGCTACGCAGTTATCAGATGCACCACAGAGCTTATACATTTCTGCCTATTCCAAAGGCACTTCTAAGGTGGACGACATCAACAGGACTACTAAATTGGAGTTAAGGGAAATGTAAAGGGTAGTACATAGGTCAGAAATGGTGTAACCCATACACTACATGATTCTCACACAAATAGATCCAAACAGTTGCCAGTAGGGTGATTAGAACCCCTGCCTATCTAGTTATTGTTACTATAATGCTACACAGTTAGATGTGCCACAGAGCTGGCACATTTCCGCCTCGTCAACAGGTACTTCTAAGGAGGATGACATTAACAGGACTACTAGATTGGGGTGAGTGGAAGTGTGAAAGGTAGTACACAAGTCAAAAACTGTATGAGCCAGACAGTACATGATTCACACACACACTTGCTAGTATTGGGATTAAAACTCCTTCCTATCTAGGTATGTCTATTATAGTGTTACACAGTTACTGCATGTGCTACAGTGCTTTCTGAACTTTCAGATGGCTAAAGCTGCTGATAACTGCACAGTTGCGGTAAAGTATTACAGGTGGCAGACAGCCTGCTATCTGTTCCCCCTTACATCATGCTAGTTCTTTCAGTCTTGCACTTCAACTAGTATTATGGCTTGGTACTTCACCAGGTTATTGTATCAAGAATTATGGTACACCTGGGAGCTGTCAGCAGTACTCATTCATCACAGATGTAGCCCCAGTACTTACTAGTTATGTCCACCCCTCCTGGCATGTTTGAAGGGCAGTTTTATCTGCTTTCATCCATTAACCTGGTGCTCTTGTCCATTCTGAGGCACTGTTACAACTGGCTCATGTACAAAGACAACCCTCCCCTATAAACTCCAAACACTCAGACCTGTGAGAGTTACCCATATATCACCCAATGTGGTAAGATCAACACCTGCACAACATCATGTGGAACACGTAGATCACCATGACATCCATTTTGACAGCCATGACATACAGTGAAAGGCCACACACCCACCTTTCCAGGGACAGTCAATGGACATTTACCAAAACAGTACAGACCAGCAAGACAGACACCCACTCAGACACCGCAACATGGCACATGTCAAGGGACACATATTCAACCTACACAGTGTGCCCCTCAACCTAAGCTCCTAAGGCTGACCACCTTGCACAATCCAGTGATCATGGGTAACTCAGTACTGAGGCACACACATATCCCAATCACTAAGTTGAGTATGGAGCAGGTACCAGCCAAATATCTATCATATGCCAGCATCCAACACATGACACAGCCAGTCATGGCACTCCACAACAACTACAAGTTTCACTCTGTATCCATGTGGGTGTGAATGACTTGGAACACACCTCCCTGGACTACATGACAAGAGACATGGTTGAATTCTCTGATTATGTGGTCCAGACAGGTGTGACAGTAGCCCTGAGCAGTGTACCGCTGGCACCCAGAATGATGCTGCGGTACTATCAACAAATGATTGACTGCAACATTGGCATACGAGTTTTGTGTCATTCACAGGGGATGCAGTACCTCTCTGCTTGGGATGACATGATTGACAGAACCCAATGGCTTGCCACAGATGTTCTACATCTTTCAGTGCTGGGTTTCTAAGTACTGGCTAAGTGTCTTGCACCCCTATGATGCCTTATTAGGTAGTGTTCCTAATGTGATTACCTCCATAACAGCTAGACATGTATGCAATCTGAGGGTCATGCTGCTCAACCGTACACATCTGTCAGGATGCAAGTCACTCAAAGCACTCACTGGAGTGGTGAACACATGTCTGCTGTAATGGAGAGGTGGTTCACAGCAGCAGACAGCAGACCTGCAGTATCAGGCTATGATGCATTCCACAGCTGTCAGCCCCCAAACATGGACCATACCACACCTTCACAGGTGGTGTTGTCTCCATATTCATTATGGCTAGGAACACCTCCAGACTAGTATCCCAGCATAATGCATTGGAGATACTTCCAGTACAACTGACTTGGGGTAATTGTGCAATCCAGACCATAACCTGCTATGTGTCCACATCTATGTCCCTAGACTGTCAATGCACATTCCTCAACACTCTGCCATCTATTGTGGTCCAATGCAACAATGACATAGTATGAGACTTTAACAACCCCTCCATCACCTGAGGAAAGTAGCCAAGCACCAGTACAGTAGCCCAACACTTCTGGGATTCATCATTTCCAATGGCCTGGACCAGCTCATACTGGCCCGCAGAAGAGGATGCAACAACCTTGACCTGTGCTGACTACTTAAATATGGGACTGTTGCTCATCCACATATGTTAATCCCTGCAAGGTGAGATCCACAAAGTTTGTAATCAACATGGAACTCAACATGTCAGCCACAACCCTCTCAAAGGTAGCCACCTTGCAAAATCTCTCCAAAGCTGACTTTGCAGCCATGAAAACAGGGGTGGATAACTTCACTGCACCCATGGCAATGGGAAATAGCTGCATGACTGTGGAATCATACACATATGCACTGTACGAACAGGTACATTAATGCATGGTACTAGCCAGAGCCAACAGAACCCAGACACTGTCCTCCAAACACTGGGAGGCAATGTGATCATCTCCTGCTATTACTAAAGTATACATCAGAAGGAGGACACTGTTGCAGAGAAAGGTGATGTTCCATAACTGTTGAACTTCCTTATTAGCCTCAAACACAACTTTGGATCTCTTATGGAATCCCCTACAGGCATCTATGAAGGCAGACAAACAGCAGACACTGAGGACAATCACAACAGCCTTTGATAGTTACATCAACATCCTCCACAGCATTAAACACAAGTGCTGTGAGTTACTGTACAATGCTAATACCGATCCTGAGACAACAGATATTGGCCACAGTCTTGGCAACGCATTCCATGCCAGTTTTACCCCTCTCTCCCCCCACAAGTGAAGTGCTGAGTGAATGTGTTCTCACATGCTGTACCCCATTTCTTTTCTAGGCATCTGTGTGTCACCAGGATGTGGCCTTGCAGCAAGACCACAGGGTATGGCAGTGTGGTAACACATCCCCCATGTCGTAGGTAGGGTAAAGCTGTATGTGCATGGAAATCCCTGTTCTGTAACACAGTGATTGCATATGCCTCACAGATTATAGGGATGATGGTTGTACATAGGTATATGCTGATTTACATCTGTTGTAGAATGGAGAATGGTACTTGTTGTAGTTTGGACACACCTCTGATTGCTAATAACCACAGCCACAGGGGATATTCATAAACCAAACACACTGAGAGTACTATTCACACACACACACACACACACACACACACACACACACACACACACACACACACACACACACACACACACACACACACACATATGCCAGTACTGAGATCCATAGGTTCATTGCTTCATAGGTGGGTAGTAGGTGAATGGGCCTGAAGGCTCTACAAGGCTAGCCCAAGGGAATACCCTGGCATCAGGCCACATGAAAGTAGTCCACAGTGTGGCTCAGGAGTATAGCCATTGGAGTGGGCCCCAGGGGTGGGTATTGTATTCCCCATCCACTCATCCAGATTTCTATTGTGGGTGGCCAGTGATGTGCACTGCTTCACATGTACGTGATTTATATTCCATAACATGGGCAGTGTCTGGGTTGTGCACATGTCCCACATGCATGTTCTATTAATTGTGGAAGTGTTCTTGAGGTCTCTGGGGAATGCTGTTTGGACAGATTGGTATCTTCAGAAGTAGAATTCTTGACCTCATTTGGTGAGACATGGTTGTGTAATGGAGGTAGTGATTGCACCTACATAGACAGTATGATACGGGGATTCATTGGCGTTATTGGAGTCTGTCCATACAGGACATGTGTATAAGGCATGGTATTCCCTTTGTGGGGTGCATTTGCAGACTCTACAGTCATTGCAGGTGTCTGGTGGGGAGCATGGCAAAAGGGCTACTGTACACATTGACTGGGCTACTGAGTGGATGGAACAGGGTGCCATGTCCTTTTACTTGCTGGATAACACACACTCAGTCAGAAGATGTAACATATCAAAGTACTTTCTGATGTCAGTGGCACTGTTGTGGTCAACAGGCAGCTGTCAACCTGTGTTCCCCATTCTGTTATAATAACATCACTGTTCAGTGGACTACCACCAATGTATTACTTCATGTGAGCCATGGTGTTCCCAAAGGTCATGGTGGCACATCTCTTGGCATTGAGATAATGTCCAGGGTTCTGACAACAGTCATATGTGTCAATTGGCCTTTGTGTGTGGTGTCAACATCACATGGAATGGGAATGCTACCACCCACCTTACTGTTGTATGCAAACATTATCAGCCAGGGTACCTTTATGTTCTCCTGCAATTCAGAAGGGTATATCCCAAGCATGAGAAGACATGGGTCCATACTCTGTGTGACACCAAACATGTCTGGTCATCAGTTTGACATGGAGTCCACTGCAATCACACCATGGCCACAATCTGTGAGGCAATCTGTAGAAGTACTGATATGGTGGTTGCTGCCTAGGCAAGTATGTTTGTGTATGATTCCTGGGTGGAGAGTGGTCTCTGAGTATTAGAAGGGTTGCCCATATTGTTAACTAATCCATACTGTCACATAGTCATTGCAAATGGCACTACACATTTAGGGCTGTAGTCTGTCTACACCAACCTCTATGGTATTTAACAATTGTTAGCCTTGTAATGTGGACATTGGGACATATACTAGGTCCTCAATATAATAATTTAGCAAAACACTTCTCCCATTGAATCCTATTATTACACACACACACACACACACACACGCACACACACACACACACACGCACACACACACACACACACGCACACACACACACACACACACACACACACACACACACACACACACACACACACACACACACACACACACACACACACACACACACAAGCACTGAGATTCGAACCTCTAACTAGCTATGTATTGCTACTTCAGTGTTACGCTTTTATCACACGTGCCAGAGAGCTTACAGGATGGATGTTGTCTCAAGGTACTTCTAAGGTGAAGAACATCACCAGCCCTTGTAAATACTGGCATTGCGTGATGTAGTGGGTGAGAGATTTCACAAAGTATTTTACCCTACACACACATTTACATTTGCGAGGAGTGAGGTTTAAACCTCTATCTAACTAGGTTTTCAGACCTTTATGTTACGTATTTACACACGCACCACTGACCTTACATAATTTAGGGTTGCCAGCAGGTACTTCTAAGGTGAATAATATCTGCAGGACTGCTAAAGTTAGGCACTCAGAAGTGTACTGGATATAAATGGGACCCAAATCTTTAAGGTACGGACACATACATGTACACACACTCAAACACTTGCAAGGAATGAGATTCAAACCCCTACTTATGTAGTTATTACTACGACCATCTTGTTCCGCATTTATTACATGCACCACAGGGCTTATAGGTAGAACAGTGTCCAAACATACCTCTAAGGTGAGTGACATCAGCAGCAGTGCTAAAGGAGTGGTAAGGGAAGTGAAGTGAGTGTGAATGGCCTCAAAATCAGGTATCTACAAAGACACACACAATCCCTCTCACACAAACACACATTTTCACAGTTGCCAGGACTGGGATTAGAGCTCCTACCTAACTAGTTTGCTACACTATAGTATCACACAGTTATTGCAAGCTCCATAGAGCTTACATGTTGGAGAGGTCTCCAAAGGTATCTTTAAAGGTGAGTGACAGCAGCAGTGCTAATGGACAGGTAAGGGAAGTGTAGTGAGTGTGAATGGCCACAAAATCAGGTCTCTGCAAAGATACAATGTGTATGTTTGACATATTATATTATGTTGGCCTTAGATATGTGTGAGTATTCCTATCCCATCTGTGTGTGTGTGTGTGTGTGTGTGTGTGTGTGTGTGTGTGTGTGTGTGTGTGTGTGTGTGTGTGAAGTATCAATGGTGTACAATTTGGTGTGTGTGCACAGGCATCTGTGAATAATGGATATCTTTAGTCCACTGTGTTGTCAGACATGTGCTTCTAAGTGTAGGAGCATGCCCAGTATGACCTTTTATATTGAGTGTGTGCATCCATTCCAGGGAGGGTTGGACTCCAATTCAGGGTTTTGTGTGTTGCATCTACACCTAGCAAATTCTTTCACCAGGATATATGTAAATAGGTTGCCGATATGGAGACACAATAGGCATAACATACGGGGGATACTGTAACTATTGCTGTCTGTGCTGCTTGTGTAACATGGTTGGTTGTATCATAGATTTTCTGACATATGTACTGTTTTACATTGCGATGTATCATATCATAAAATACTGACAGTTATCATTCTTTTCTCACAGTTATTTACCAGGTAAATACAAGATGAATGAAGCTGAGTCCAATATTCTGAGGCATATAGACTACACATTTTGGCACACGCCTGCCATTGTGGAGGGGTAGCTACAGACAATAGACTGCTCGTTCTGTGTAAATGGTCCAGCACCTTGTTACTATGCTGGCTGGGGAACCCCTTCTTGTGCTTTTCTCAACTTAACGGAATTGCCATATCCTGTTGGGGCCATACCTCTCAGCTGTACAAATACATCCAGGTTATCCAGAGGCAGGACTCATATATCTGGTTAGTTTACCTTCACATTGTGGTTTACAAGCAGTTTTGTGGCTATTCTTTCATGGGTTTGCTGTCAGGTGGTAGGATGGGCTGACATTAGTTTCAGACTTCAAACACTCCATGACATCCATGCTTCTACACCCCTCCCCCATTATTCTCTCCTCTTCCTAACATTCTGAAAGCAATATCTCAGAGATATCCCTATAGTTGGGCCTTTATCCCAGTAGTATTTATGGCCTGGTCCACAGTCCTTGCAGTAGGACATGGGGAGGCATGCTACTGGTATTTGTCAACATGGCCTTGCATTTGTTTTCTGTTTACCATGTTAGGCTATTAGTTAGGACCCTCTGACATTCTGTACATTTGCACTATGGGTGAGGCATAGGCCTTTGCCAAAGGACTATAGGCTATGTGAGAGTACTGCAGGCCATCTGTAGCAGTCCAGTGCATTCTGCCAGTCATACGTTCCCAGGCTGCAAGCCAGTGGATTACCCTGGAATGACAGTGGTGAGTGGTTGAGGTGTTCCTGTCAATCATTCCTTTTCATACTGATCCATGAGTCTGGATGTGGTCAGGTTGCTGCTTACAGCTAGGGACACACCTGCACTGGACACCTATTCAGAATGCAGCATCATGTATGTATTCCCATACAGAGATGGGTTCATGCTGTACTCATTCCCTACAGCAGAATATGACCTGTGATAAACCTGTGGCTGATGGTGGGGTGAGCTGGGTGCATGTGTGATATAGAAGCTACTTGCACCTGACTCAAAAATATACCTGGGGAATTCCCCATATGCTGGCTTGTGTGTGGACATGGGCAGCCTGTCATCACTTTATAACTGTGTCTTTTGTGATCTGCCCGTGATTGGCTAGACTACCAGTATTCCATACTAGAGGGACAACTAATGTTATGCTAATCTCTATGTATAATTCCAAATGTGTGCGCAGTTGACAGCTATTTTATATGAACTCTGTGTTGGTTACTTCCACCTGTGTACTGTTTCTATTTAAGTGCCCCTGTTCATGACATGTCCAACTTTCCGACAGTGAAATATATTGACATCTGGATAGTGAGTATGTACAACTGCTGACATGGGTGTAGCTGAGAAACAGTATGGTTGGCACTGCAGTTGTTGGAACATGGCCCTGTCGACCACTGTACTATACCTAGGCCACTGAGACTCAACCATCCAGGCCCACATGCTGACCACTTCCAGGCAATATTAAATACACAACAAACTTACCACACTGACCCCTACATATTGTACACATGCAACAGTGTAGTTTGGGACAGCTCTGGCAATCTATGCTCCAGTGATAGTGCTCCTCAAACTTACATGTTACTGCATTTCTACATTGGGTTGTGGGGGGAGGGGTGCACACCTGAAGACTTTAAACATTTGCAATGACTGTACTGGTATTTTGTTTACTCTGTTGGCTTCCATTTCTTATTGTATTGTGACCTATCATGCAGAAAGGAGACATATCAGTAGAGTACAAATGTTAGATCTTAATGGCATAAATTTCAGTTTCAGACTTCTTACCCTTCAGAACTAAAATGCAACTGCCAGAGCTGTTGTAGTAAGTCTGTGTAGGTCTGGTGGGGGGCTGTTCCCCATTGCTATCATGGGGGGAGTCTTAGCCCGGCCTTTTTGTATGGTCATTTACACCTGCCCTGCTGGATGAGGCTGGTGGTAGGTATGTGGCCCTCATTGACATCCATGTGTGTGACCTATTGACAACCACAGTTCTTTGGGCCATCACATGTACTGTGGTAGCAGTTGTCACCTTGTGTAGTACTCCCTAGTATGTTGACACCAGTATTTGTTATGGATTTCCTGCTGTCCCATATAGCTGTCTGCTGCTATCCCATTCAGCCACCTAATTCCCTTGCATGCGTGCATCCATATCATACATACAAATATGAGAACATGCTACTCCATTCAGCAATTGATAGGAAAGGTGACTTACCTTGTTGCTGAGCCAGTATTAAGGATGGTGCTAGAGGGCTGACTATGTTGGATGCATGTAGTAGACTCCCTATACATAGTACAGCACAGGAAGTGTCATGTTTGGCAACCCTTTTACTGTATGTGTGAGTTGGAGAGAGGTATCAGTCCCTCGGTCCCTACATTGTCAGTGCATGTGCTATGTGTTGCTTCTTTGCCAAGGCATGCACATACTGGACACACCTCCTTCTGCCTACAGGTGCAGGCTTAGGATGTTCTTCCTCCTAGTCTCTCTGTGCCTGTGCTGGCCTTGGTAATGGTGGGGGGCTGTGTGGCCTTGCCCTGTGCTGTTCCTGCTGCAACTATTTCTGCAGGATCATATTGTGTAGCATGGCACATACTATGAACATCTGTGTACATGTACCTGGAGAGTACTGTAAGGCTCCACCGGCTATGTCAAGGCAGTGGAACCGTGACTTGAGCATCCCAAGCACATGCTCTACAATGATTCTGGTTTGAGTGTGTGCCATATTATGGTGTTCTTGCTTGGGTGTGTGTACATTTCTGATAGGTGTCATCAGCCATGGCTCCAGTGCATAGCCAGCATCCCCCACTAGATGGCCATATGGGATGCCCACCCCTGGCAAACACCTGATACAGCTGTGAGCAATGGCAGATGTGGGAGTCGTGATAGCTTCCAGAGCTGCCAGCACACACATTCATAATAATGCCCTGGGCATCTCACATGACCTGGCAGTTGATGGAGGGGAAGCCCTTGTGGTTTATGTAGACCCTACCCCACTCACCAGGTGGTGCTTTGATGTGGATGTGCTTGCAGTCTATAGCACCAACTACCTCAGGGTATTCTGCTATATGGTGGAAGAGATGCATCCTTCTGGTCAATGCCTTATGGGTGGTGGGGAAATTTATGTGCTCATTGGCATGTGGTGTCATGGCATCTAGGAACTGGTGAAGTACCTTGAATGCTGATGCCTGGGAGACCCCCATGATATCCCCAGTTGGTCTTTGGATGGTACTTGTGACTAGTATTCTTAAGGCTACACATACCTTGGTATCCACTGGGATGGGTTCCCCTCTATTAGTTCTGTGTGTGAGGTGTGGCCAGCACAACTCAAGGATTTTCTGTAGAATGTCCCTGTCCACCATATAACGCTCCACTATCTCCAGCTCATGTAGGCCCTGGTAGGTTACCCTGGGTCTGTACACTCTTCTCCTCCTCCTCACGGTGGATCGACTGTTAGCATTCTCCACCTCACCACCATCAGTCTCTAGCACATATTGATGGAATAAAGCAGCAGCAGCCTCTAATATTTTTAGTTAGTTTTGCCAGTTAAAAATCCCCCATCTTTGTACACCGGTGGTGTAGAGTTTGTGGGAAAAACAGTCTGTAGGGTGTTTGCATAGTTTATTGTAGTGTTCTGGGCTGCTGCATGTGTAATTGGCTGATTCTGATACATTCCACCTGCCAGCTATGCTAGTTCTCCTTGATTGCCTTCCTACTGTTGTTTCCCCAAAACCCAGTCTGAAAGGTGTTTGCATAGTATATAGTAGTGTGCTGGGCTGCTGCATGTGTAATTGGTTGATTCTGATTGGGGGATCTTAACAGATGATAATAGTGTGGCGCATATATTTCAAGGACAACTTAAATTTGTATATAAAAAGGACACATCCTTTAAAGAATTTTTTGAAAACAATATACACTCAACTAAGCCTAAAACAAATAGGAAAGTGGGTAATTTTAAATGTGGGAGGTGTACTGTCTGTAAACATATTAAATGTACAGGCAGTAGACTTATGGTCAACTATCATAACATTAGTATAAATGAACATTTTAATTGTTTTACTTCTAACGTCATTTATATTGCATTATGTCAGGACTGCAAGGCATTCTATATTGGTAAAACTAGCAGACATTTTAGGAACAGAATTAAAGAACATCTGCTAGATATTCAACATATGAGAACAACGAATGCCTTAGCCAGACATATTCAACAAAATAAAAATCATACATTTAAATTTTGTGTTATTCAGCATATTGAATATGATGTATGTGGAAAATATACCAAATATGATCTAGATATTAGTGAATTAAAGTGGCAAATACTACTAAATGCCTATAATTGGCCAGGTTTAAACGAATATTGTAGTATTAAACCCATATTGAACAACAATTACATCAAGGGTAGAATACACTAACCCAAAAATAATCATTAAATTATTGACAATCAATTGACTTATTAATATTGTTATATATTACTTACAATGTGGTGGCCCTAATGTGGTTAACATACATTTTCACTTAATCATCAATTTTATTTGTTTTAATTTTATATTCATATTTATTTTTATTTGTATTTATTATTTTTATTAATTGTTTAAATGTTGTATTATGTGTATTTATATAAATAATATTTATGTAAGGTAGTAATGAATGTGGGTCACAGAAAATAGAATATCAAATTAGCTATTATATCAACATTATATTAGTATTATATTATATATATTGTGCACAGATAAGAATATCTAGGATGTAACAACATGGGAACACCCATATATAAACGTGTATATACATATATATATATATATAAACATAAACAATACATTGATATATGATTAATTTTAAGTAATGTTAGTATGATCAAGAGTTGGTGGCTTGCCACAAAGGGTGTATTAAAACCACTAATTGATGGAATTAAATGGATTGATTAACTAATTAATCTATAATTGGGGTGGGACCTGTGTATTTAAAGTAAGGTCACATTTGTGAACTGCATTCTGAAGAAGTTCGTCATATCGGACGAAACCCGGGTAAATTCGTTTATGCTGTCTGGTTCAGTGTACTGTTTTCGTGGATGTCAATGTTTCTGCTGCTGGTTTTTAAAGTGTACTGCTGTTCGTGATGTTATTTCAATAAACGGTCCATTATAGCTGAGGATTAGTTCATTTCATCCTTTACAGCGTGGATTTATGTGAATTTGCTGTGGTACAACCGACTGCCGTGTGCTTGAACTTCCTGGGCTTACAAACATCAGTTTAATTATTCTTCTTGGTATCTGTACACTCTTCTCCTCCTCCTCACGGTGGATCGACTGTTAGCATTCTCCACCTCACCACCATCAGTCTCTAGCACATATTGATGGAATAAAGCAGCAGCAGCCTCTAATATTTTTAGTTAGTTTTGCCAGTTAAAAATCCCCCATCTTTGTACACCGGTGGTGTAGAGTTTGTGGGAAAAATAGTCTGTAGGGTGTTTGCATAGTTTATTGTAGTGTTCTGGGCTGCTGCATGTGTAATTGGCTGATTCTGATACATTCCACCTGCCAGCTATGCTAGTTCTCCTTGATTGCCTTCCTACTGTTGTTTCCCCAAAACCCAGTCTGAAAGGTGTTTGCATAGTATATAGTAGTGTGCTGGGCTGCTGCATGTGTAATTGGTTGATTCTGATAAATTCCACATGCCAGTTATGCTAGTTCTCCTTGATTGCCTTCCTACTGCTGTTTCCCCTTCCCAGTTCCTCCCTATTTAAGTCCCGAGGTGTGCCGTGCATACCCAGTGCTCAAATGTAAACAGTGCGGCCATTTCCTCTTTTCTTTTATTTTTGTTTAAAACCCAGTGTGTAGAGCGCAGACCCGTTTAGGCTATGTACACCCTGCTCAGGCACATTTTACACCCCCCTTCCTTAGCTGTGCTTAGCTAGGGGGCAAACACGGGCCACAAAGCTCCAATGAGCTTAGAGCAAGCATGACACACCCCCTTATGAAGTCATTCAGCTCCTACACTTGCACTGTTGTATTGCTGCACCTACACGGTTAGGTACAAGTTGACAGTCAGACGAAATATGTGATTCAGTGTAACTCCCATCATTTGCATACCCTAGGGTGTAGGTCATTACTTACTGCACTAAAATGAACCCTTTCCCCTTGACAATCAGTGCTCCCTGGTGTTGCTTATATTCTGCATGCCATTGACTATAATGGCAAAATGCAAAATTAACTTAAAATTGAGTTTTCACATTTTTTTTATTTTCAGCACGATCCCCTTTGAGCACCGCTGCCCTATGCTTAAACGGCTGAGATCGTCAAAAATAAAAGTTAAATTTTCATAATAATTCATAATTTCTAATGCCAATGGCCTTATATTTGGCCATTGGCATGTCTAATGTACATAATATATGCTCTTTCACAAGCTGTCCTGCCTCCGTTTTGTCAGTTGCAGAAATGTCCTCAGTTATTTTCTGAATGCATTTCTGCACTGACACTGTTCTAGCATGGGAACCTGGCAGCTTGGTGATTCACTAAATCACCTCATTTGCATGGTTTTCACCAGCAAATGAGGTGATTTGCATATTTGCATGTTTTCCCTGCTAGAACAGTGTAGGACCACTCGTGCATGTGAAAACGGCTTTATCCTGAATCGCTCACCGGCCATTTTCTGTGCAGGAGCTCGTACACAGTTCCTGCATAGAAAATACAACTTCTCGAATCCCAAGGATGGCCATATTACACATGGATCATAAACAGAGCTACAGAAAACTAGCAACATAGGTTGAAAGATAATAGAATATAGTTTGTAGAAGGATCCATTCGTTAGAATCTCCATTGATAATTTTACCTTGGTACACTCCAAGAAAAGGCTACATTAAAAGCTGTATCGTATTAAATTGCAAAAATGATAAACATTTAAATATAAAGCTGAATTTTATAAATTGACTCATGTATTGACAGATGATCAAAGTATCTTCATAAAGTTTTCTCAGCCTACTGGTGATAGCTTTTATGGTGATACAGTCACCTATTTTCTTAATATATGTTAGTTAAATTCCCATGGACTAAACACTACCGATGTATTTCTTATTTTTGGTGATATCGTGCCATTTATGTTTTCATACTTGCTGGAACTTTTTAACTTGCAGTTCCATATAAAACATTTAACCATAATTTGCAGATGGTTTGATGCAGCACAAACAGTGCATGAAAATGAGTACTAAACCTGTTTAATGTGATGATAGTGTAACTCTAGTGTATTGTACTGTGGCTAATCAGTTGTTCTTCTTTCGGCTTTCCCGGTTAGGGGTCGCCACAGCAGAACTCTGGTCTGCTAATGATTGGCAGTAGATTTTTATGGTGCCAAGGTGCCAGCTCAACATCCAACCTTCAACGAAGGCACATCCATTCTACGCATGTCTTTCGAACGCCACTCAACAGCAGGGAGGACATGCAGACTCCACACAGAAGGTGCTCTAGCCAAGAATTGAATGGGAGAACCTCTTGCTGTGAGGCGACAATGCTACCGCTGCACCACCATGGCTATTAAGCTTGACAAATCGAGTTTATGAAGAGAATGGTATAACCAGGACAGTCTAATTAGGGTTTTAGTACCATCGCAGGTCTAGCTTTCTGGTTCTCTTTTTATTCTTCTGTACTGACATTTTGTTGAAAAAGTTTATGAATAATTCATTTTAATAGTCATGTCACCTCAAAATAAAACATTTCAATCTTTGAAATTTTCTACAAATGTTTCCTCTCTCCAGTCCATCACCCAAACAGCCTTTCATAACATTGAAAAATGGTTTATGCAGCACTGCCTCCTCCTTAACCCCAAAAAAACAAAGCTTCTTCTCTTTACTCCTACTAATAAATCTCCTACACCATTCTTCACTATCTCCTCAAATAATTCTACCTGCATTAACCCCGACAATACCACTCGACTATTAGGTGTAACCATTGACAACCATCTTAACTTTGATGACCAAATTAACACTACTATTAAAGCTGTTAATAAAAAAATTGGGACACTCTACAGAATTAAACCCTTCCTTAACCAAGCAGCTAGAAAAACCATTGCACAGACCCACCTGCTTTCCACCCTTTTTTATGCTTCAGCTATATATACCACACTATCTAAAAATAACATTAACAAACTCTCTACCTGCTCTTATTGTATAGCTAGATTCATTAATGCTACTCCCCTTAGAACTCACCACTGTCACAACCTCAAACAACTAAATTGGCTAGAACTAAATAACCACTTACTCTACCAACAATTACTTGTCATTCATAAGACCCTTCATTTCCCTGATAATACTCCGAGCCTGGCTAAACTTATTTCTCCTTATAAGAACCTAGCCACACTTCGTTCTGCCAATAAGTTCCTAGTATCTATAACTAAATCATACAATAAAGCTGGGGATGCGTTATTTTCAAATTCCATAGGTAAACACTGGAATCTACTCCCTCAAGAAATAGCTACTCTAGAGTCTACCTCTCTGTTCAAAAGACAAATCAAAGAACATCTTACATCTCAATGGCTATGTCCTTGTACCAATCCCGACTGAAAGTATGTCTCAATACACCTTATTTTTCTTCCTGATCCCTTACTGAGCTCCTACCTGACACCTTCTAGCGTTGAGAGTTGAATCTTAAGGTATGCCTTCTATTATTTTAACTTCAGTATTTAGTTTTTATTTTTTTGTAGAACTTGACTTACAAGTATTTAAATGTTATTGCTATTCTCTCTTGTACCTTGTATAATTCTATGAAGAATCATTTTTTATTGTTAAAAATCACTGTGATTTTATCTGTACTGGAGCTTTTCTCCCCGGGCCTCTGCTGTAAACGGATATATGTCCAGTTAGACTAGCCCGGTCAACAAATGTAAAATAAAAAATAAATAATTCTGGATGAAAACTATAATTTTATATTTAAAAACAGTGAGATAGTTGTGAAAATTCATACTTTAATTTAATAAATTATATAGTATTTTCCATTCTGGGAATATTTTGAGTAAAGTTTTAGGTGTAGACGTGATCGGTTAAAATGCATTTGCACAACATGGAAGCCCGTACTTCACTTTTCGCACAAAAAATGCAAAATAAAAATGTAAACATCTCAGATTTTAACTTTGTGATAAAGCTTTTAGGGGGATTTTTTGTTGTAATTTAGTTAACTATTTTAATTTAACATAACAGGACAAGTTCATAATTCACCTGGAATACAACAGCTACTTCAGTCAAGTGGGATGTTATGTGAGACAAGTTACCCTCAGTAATAATAATAATCAATCTATGAAGCAAAAATATAAACCATTCAGTCAGACTGGAGTATAGCTAGACAACATCATAGTGGCAGAGAGGATATGAACAAAATGTTAAAAAATTAAATATTCAGGTTATCTAAATGGTCACTATTAAAAAAAAACATTACGATAGAATTATTCTTAAAGAACCACATATTCATGTTCTAAAATTTTTTGTTAAAAGCTACACATGAAAAAAACATTTTGATTCTTTTGTGCATGTGCCTACTTCTCATTTCTTATTATGGCAGATGTAAATGAAGGATCCTTGTGTAACGTAAGCCTGTTGTCATGCAGTTGTCCCTTTATTAGCAGATGTAAATGAAGGATCCTTGTGTAACGTAAGCCTGTTGTTATGGAGATGTCCCTTTATTAGCAGATGTAAACGAAGGATCCTTGTGTAATGTAAGCCTGTTGTTATGGAGATGTCCCTTTATTAGCAGATGTAAACGAAGGATCCTTGTGTAATGTAAGCCTGTTGTTATGCAGATGCCCCTTTATTAGCAGATGTAAACGAAGGATCCTTGTGTAATGTAAGCCTGTTGTCATGCAGATGTCCCTTTATTAGCAGAAGTAAATGAAGGATCCTTGTGTAATGTAAGCCTGTTGTTATGCAGATGTCCCTTTATTAGCAGATGTAAACGAAGGATCCTTGTGTAAAGTAAGCCTGTTGTTATGCAGATGCCCCTTTATTAGCAGATGTAAATGAAGGATAATTTTGTAATGTAAGCCTGTTGTTATGCAGATGTCCCTTTATTAGCAGATGTAAACGAAGGATCCTTGTGTAATGTAAGCCTGTTGTTATGCAGATGTCCCTTTATTAGCAGATGTAAACGAAGGATCCTTGTGTAATGTAAGCCTATTGTTATGCAGATGTCCCTTTATTAGTAGATGTAAACGAAGGATCCTTGTGTAATGTAAGCCTGTTGTTATGCAGATGTCTCTTTATTAACAGACGTAAACGACGGATCCTTGTGTAATGTAAGACTGTTGTTACGCAGATGTCCCTTTATTAGCAGATGTAAACAAAGGATCCTTGTGTAATGTAAGCCTGTTGTTATGCAGATGTCCCTTTATTAACAGATGTAAACAAAGGATCCTTGTGTAATGTAAGCCTGTTGTTATGCAGATGTCCCTTTATTAACAGATGTAAACAAAGGATCCTTGTGTAATGTAAGCCTGTTGTTATGCAGATGTCCCTTTATTAGCAGATGTAAACGACGGATCCTTGTGTAATGTAAGACTGTTGTTATGCAGATGTCCCTTTATTAGCAGATGTAAACAAAGGATCCTTGTGTAATGTAAGCCTGTTGTTATGCAGATGTCCCTTTATTAGCAGATGTAAACGAAGGATCCTTGTGTAAAGTAAGCCTGTTGTTATGCAGATGTCCCTTTATTAGTAGATGTAAATGAAGGATCCTTGTGTAATGTAAGCCTGTTGTTATGCAGATGTCCCTTTATTAGCAAATGTAAACGAAAAATCCTTGTGTAATGTAAGCCTGTTGTTATGCAGATGCCCCTTTATTAGCAGATGTAAATGAAGGATAATTTTGTAATGTAAGCCTGTTGTTATGCAGATGTCCCTTTATTAACAGATGTAAACGAAGGATCCTTGTGTAATGTAAGCCTGTTGTTATGCAGATGTCCCTTTATTAACAGATGTAAATGAAGGATCCTTGTGTAATGTAAGCCTATTGTTATGCAGATGTCCCTTTATTAGCAGATGTAAACAAAGGATCCTTGTGTAATGTAAGCCTGTTGTTATGCAGATGTCCCTTTATTAACAGATGTAAACGACGGATCCTTGTGTAATGTAAGACTGTTGTTATGCAGATGTCCCTTTATTAGCAGATGTAAACAAAGGATCCTTGTGTAATGTAAGCCTGTTGTTATGCAGATGTCCCTTTATTAGCAAATGTAAACAAAAAATCCTTGTGTAATGTAAGCCTGTTGTTATGCAGATGCCCTTTTATTAGCAGATGTAAATGAAGGATAATTTTGTAATGTAAGCCTGTTGTTATGCAGATGTCCCTTTATTAGCAGACGTAAACGAAGGATCCTTGTGTAATGTAAGCCTGTTGTTATGCAGATGTCTCTTTATTAGCAGATGTAAACGAAGGATTCTTGTGTAATGTAAGCCTGTTGTTATGCAGATGTCCCTTTATTGGCAGATGTAAATGAAGGATCCTTGTGTAATGTAAGCCTGTTGTTATGCAGATGTCCCTTTTTTGGCAGATGTAAACGAAGGATCCTTGTGTAATGTAAGCCTGTTGTTATGCAGATGTCCCTTTATTAACAGATGTAAACGAAGGATCCTTGTGTAATGTAAGCCTGTTGTTATGCAGATGTCCCTTTATTAGCAGATGTAAATGAAGTTTCCTTGTGTAATGTAAGCCTGTTGTTATGCAGATGTCCCTTTATTAGCAGATGTAAACGAAGGATCCTTGTGTAATGTAAGCCTGTTGTTATACATGCTACTATAGACCCATCATCAATTCATTCTATCACATATTACAAAATGTTACCCTTGTTTGTGGTATCAGCAGACATTTAGTTCACCTAGTCAGTTCTTTAACTGCCGTAAGTTGCATGTTTATCATCCCTTCATTCTCAGCCCTTCTCTCCATAGCTCATGAACTCTATACTGCCCCTATGGATTCCATTTCCATCACAGAATCTTGCAGTCCAATATTTGGGTTCATAGTCCTCTCTGAAAAACACTACTTCTCTGATCCAAGACAAATTTGGACCCAATAATCTTCCACTTGCGTGGAACTCTTTCATTCTTAGGGGGACCACTTCACATCTTTCTGACAAGATCTTGTACAAATGTATTCTCCCTGCTTCTCTTGGTCTCCATTGAGAAGAAATCCAATTACCCTCCATCTGTCTCTCTCTCTCTCTCCAGTAACACCTTTTCCTCCTTCGTCCCTCACCTTCTTCTATTTTTTTACCTCTGAATGTCTTCCAACAACCAGATGTTCCTCTCTTTGTTTGGCCTTCAGAACTGAATTCAGTACTCATTGTATGGCCTGACCAGGGTGAGTCAGTCAGAGTGGGAGCATAACTTTCTTCTGCTGGAGATTATCACACTAAGCATGCAAACAAGTAACTTCTGCAAAGATGTCACTAATAGTGCTATTGATTTTCCAACCTAGGTGAGGAAAAACACCCTCATATGCTTTTTTATTGTTCTTTTACTGGTTCTACCCCCCCCCCCCCCGGTTAACAGTTCACACTAAAGTTGCTATAATGAATGAAAGGTGCTTTCTGCCATTTAATCACCTTTTCTGAGTCTTTCTATAGAGTCTTCTTTCATCCTCTAATGTTACATCAACCATTGTGTCATTAGCAAAGAAGGTGGTTCTGTTCTCTTTTCTGTCAGATAAATCTGAAACAAATACTCTAAAGTATACTTGATCTGGGACAAACCCCTGTAACACTGTAATGTTTAGTTTTCATAGGTTCATAGGTTCATAGGTTCATACTAGGCTATCTGCCCGAGGGCATTTACAAGCCTAGCCCATCGTTTTGTGGCTTACGCCACCCCTTTAGTATGGGGAACTATACCCATTATTTTGCTGTGCCTCTGTCGAGCAGTGACACTGAGGTAATCCCTGGGGTATATCTGTGATCTCCCATCCATTGGTCAAGATTTCTCTTGAACAAGGCCAGCGAGGTGCTCTGCCTCACCGGGATTTTGTTCCACAGCATAGGGAGTCTTTGGGTGATGAATCTATCCCTCCAGCACGTCCTATTAATAGCCGTGTCAAGGTTTAAGTCTCCCGCCCTTGTGGCTCTGATGGATCTAGATTTTTTGAGGTGAAGCATATTCATCAAATCTGGGTTTGACATGGCCTTGTATGTTAGGCAAAGGTCACCTCTGAGCAAGCGGTGGCGACTGAATAGAGCTGGAGTTCTTTCAGTCGGGCAGCATAGGACAGATTTTTGAGACCCTTTATCCTTTTGGTGAGGAACTTTTGTGGCCTCTCCAGCTGCTGCAAGTGTCGGGTCAGATACATTCGAATGGGGCATTGTACTCAATCATTGGTCTGATGAGTGATGAGTAAAGGGAGACTATGACCTCCCTTGATCTAGATGAGAATCCCTTCATGATAAGGTGGGCAATGTAGAAGGTCTTCCTAACTACTTTAGCTACATGGGTGTCGAATGACAGACTACTATCAACCTGGGTTCCCAGGTCCCTGATAACTTCTTCTGTGCTCAGTGGATTGCCACCTATTTGGTAGCTAGGGGTAACCTTGTTTTTCCCGAAGGGTATGACTATGCATTTTTTGGCATTTAACTTTAGGCCGTGGCTCTGGCACCAGTTATCCGTTTCTGTGAGACCCTTCTGAAGGATATCTGTATCAGATGTGTTTTCTACTATGGCCCAGTTTGCAGTCATCTGCAAACTTTGTCAGCCATAACCCTCCTGTGTTTGCTTGTACTTCAGAAAAGTAGATGCCAAACAAGAGTGGGCCCAGGACTGAGCCCTGTGGGACACCACTTGTGACAGGCTTTGAGTCTGACATGGCGCCAGCAACTCTGACCCTGTGGGTTCTGTCACTCAGCCAGTTTGCAACCCATCTTGTGATGTATGGGTTGACATTTAAGCTGATGAGTTTTTCAATGATACCCGAGTGGGGTATTGTATCAAGGCCTTAGCCAGATCGAGGTAGGCTGTATGGACTGCCTTTCCCTCATCAATGGCTTTGGTGACTGTTTCAAAAAGTCAACCAAGTTTAAAAGGCATGATCTGCCTTTGACAAAGCCAAACTGGGTTGGATCCAAAGTCTGCAAATTCCTATGTCTTTATTTATGAGGTCCATTATGATCCTCTCCATGGCTTTGCAGATAAGGCTTGTCAAGCTAATGGGCCGGTAATTTCCAGGGTCGGTGGAGGCACCGCCTTTGTGAAGTGGTACCACAGTTGCAGTGCGCCACTCCTGGGTACATATCCAGAGGTAAGACTTTGATTAAACAGCTGTCCTAGCTGTGGGTTTAATTCCTCATTGAGTTCATGGAGCACACAGCCGGGGACACCATCAGGTCCCATGGATGCTGTGTTTTTGCTTTGGAGAGAGCAGTTCTCACTTGGGCTCTGGAGATGTTTGGGGGGGCTGCAATCGTTTGGTATAGATATCTCTCCTTTTGGGAGGGGAGAAGTTTGCACTGAACCTGTCAGCCAGTATGTTGGCAATGTCTGTAGGATCAGTAATCTTCACATCATTTTGAACTAGCTCTGAGCATATCTGGGAGTTTCCTCCCAGGTTTCTAACATAGCTAAAGAAGGCCTTATGATTGTCTTTTGAGTCTTTAGCTATTTTTCTCTCGAAATTTGCTTTGGATGATTTTATGAGAGCTCTTAGTTTTTTACTTATAGTGATCAAGGGTGTCTTACCTTTTAAGGATTTTGCTCTATCTTGTAGTAGCTTCCTCCTTTTGTTGTAAAGTTTGTTTATGGCTGGGGTCCACCAGACTGGACGCTTGCCTTTGGTACAAAGAGTCTTTGTTTTGCTTGGGATTGCCTTATCCATGCAGTCCTGCAGGTGCTGGTAGAAGGCATTTGTAAGTGATTCAGCGGCTTGAGTACTGTTTTCCACGCTCGGGGCCTTAAAGGAGACCACACTAGTCTTTAGAAGTGTGAAGTCGGCTTTGAGAAGTTCTTTACTGTGGTCTTTTTTATTTCAGGTGGGGGTGGGATGAGGACCTCCAGCGAGATTAGTTTGTGGTCTGATCTCACCAGTGAGGGGTACACCTCCGGTGTTGAACATTGTGCTCCCATGTTCGTGATGATGAGATCAAGTATGTTATCTCCTCTTGTGGGGATGGTGACTAGTTGTTCCATGGCATTTGAGTTTATGAATTCCAGGAACTTTTGGGCTAGGGTGTTTGGGCTTGAGTAGTGTTCCCAGTCTATATTAGGTAATTGAAGTCACCTAGTATGATATTTCTTACATCATCAATTTCACCATAACACTCTGCATTCAACTCTTCAACAATTTTACAGTCTAATTCATCATTTTCAGGCATAACTCCAACTCCTGCAGCTTTCAGCACCTCCCTGCAGAGTGCCAAGTTAAAAGCATTGGTGAAATCTTGGTATATCACATCTTCTAGTGCTGTTGTGTCATATTCTCCTGTAGCCTGGTCACAAATCTATATCATGTTTGAATGAAAGATCCTTCTAGTCATGAGTCCATGTTGATTTTTGCCATGGAGTCTGTAGTCATCTTGGAAAGCAAATAATCATTACATAAAAAAGTATCCCCATGACCTTGTAGGTCACAACTATTAAGCAAATAGGTTCATAGGTGTATACTAGGCTAATGGCCCTGGAGCCTTTGCAAGCCTATCCCACAGACTACCCTGGCATCATGCCACCCAACATTAGTTCCCAGTGCCTCTATCAAGTACAGCCACTGGAGTGATCCCGGGGTAAAGTAACTTTTTCCCATTGAGTCATCAAGATTTCTGTTGAAGAGAGCCAGTGAGGTGCTTTGCTTGACATGTATGGGAAGTCTATTCCATAGCATGGGCAGTTGTTTGGTTATGAACCTGTCCGTCCAGCATGTTCTGCTGATTGTGATAATGAGGCTGAGGTCTCTGGAGCATGTGGAGTGGGGGGATTGGGATTTCTTTAGATGTAGCATTTCTACAGAGGTGGGTCAGACATGGCTTTGTAAGTCAAGCAGAGATTGTCTATTAGTAGATGATATAAGACAGAGAATAGATGGATTTTTTTTAGTCTGTCCATGTAGGACATGTGTTTAAGGCCTAGGATCCTCTTTGTGAGGTACTTTTTATGCCTTTCCAGCTGTTGCATGTGTTTAGTGAAGTACATATCAAATGGGGCATTACACTCAATAAGTGGCCTAATGAGGGAAGAGTAGAGAGAGATGATGACCTCTTTCTTCCTGGATGCAAAACTCTTGGTAATGAGATGTGCCACATAGAAGGACTTTCTGACCACAGTGGCAATGTGATGATTGGAGTGGTTAGTGTCAACCTGTGTCCCCAAATCTCTGATAATGCCTTCAGTGTTCAGTGGGCTCCCATCAATGTGGTATTTAATGGGTACTGAGTTTTTTCCCAAAGGAGATGACAATGCATTTTTTGGCATTAAGCTTAAGCCATGGTTTTGACACCAGTCATTGGTCTCAGTGAGGACTTTCTGTAGGATGTGACTTTTTTCTTCTTAAAATATCCCTGCTTCTCACATTTCACCCCATAGTAGGGTACCACTCTTGTTGTATTCCAGATCTCAAATATTTCTGCCGTGGTTAGTGATCAGATGAAGATCTCTGTCAGGGTATGCACGCCAGTTAGTTGAATTTGCTTTTACTTCTCACTGAACTGGTGCAAGTGTTTTGTCAAAAGTGTGGAATGTTGACTTTGGGAATGCAACATATAATAAGTTGTGTGAGGTTTCATTGAATGCAGGTAATTGTGTTTGTTTTCTGATATAGTGAAAGCTTCAGCATTAGGTGTAGGAGTATGTGATGCGTGTGCCTGTGCCTGTGTATGTGCGTGTGTGCATGTGTGTGTGTGTGTGTGTGTGTGTGTGTGTGTGTGTGTGTGTGTGTGTGTGTGTGTGTGTGTGCGTGTGTGTGTCTGTGTGTGTGTGTGTGCGTGTGTGTGTGTGTGTGTGTGTGTGTGTGTGTGTGTGTGTGTGTGTGTGTGTGTGTGTGTGTGTGCGTGTGTATGTGTATGTGTGTGTGTGTGTGTGTGTGTGTGTGTGTGTGTGTGTGTGTGTGTGTGTGTGTGTGTGTGTGTGTGCTCACATGTGTTGTGTCTGTGTGTATGTTTGTTTTGTGTAGCAACATTGTTAGAAAAAGGGTTTTTCATGCGGTAATGTGTAGGTTTTGCATTGAGCTAGTGTTCAGTTAGGGTTAGCACACATGAGTAAGACGGTACAGAGCAGTAAAGTTTGTTATAGCCTCAGTTTTTACTTGATGTAGTGAAATAACTGTTATCATTTATTTGTTCTAAAAGTCACAATAAGTCTTATTAGAATTCAGACTGATTATACTCTGCTTTGACAAAACTATTATGGTGTTCAAACATTTGTGTAGTTCAACCTTATCTTTGTTAAAGAGTCTCCTATCGTTAAGTCACTGGCATAGAGTGCATAGAACACATTATCTGCTTAACAATAACTTTTGTTAATCAATTATATACTGCTGTGCACAAAGGCAGATACAAAAAGTATGAACATAAAGGAGAACAAATCATATATAAAAATGAATTAGTAAGAAAATGCTAGACAGTCAAGTAATCTGCTTTCATTAAAGCATAGCAAATGTGAAACTGAAGGTACTTGTAGGTGCCTCTTATATTATGTGGAATTGTATTTGGGATAGTAGTAAGATTAGGATAGCTTAAGAAAAGTTATTATCATCACCAGCAGCATATGGCACTAGACCTTGAACTATGCTGTTTAGTAATGCTTCTAGTAACTGTGTAGCTCAAACTAATAAATCATAAACTATAACAAAGCCCACAGTTACAAAAACAATATCTAATTTGGGAAAAACTCGTAAATATTTATAAAACAATTGTACAGATACTGTCACAGTAGTTTCATTAGTTTCTTATGCTCTATTTTGATTAGATTTCTTGTGTTTTTAATTAGAGGCAGTGAGATAGCTCCAGTTTTAGGACTCTCAGTAATTTGCCCATCACTGCTATCACCAGTCTTCAATTTTCTCATTTTTTTTTTATTAGGGTTAGGGTGCTGAGTCAGCTATCTCCACCCCTCTTGATTCAGTGGCAATCGCCCACAGTTCTTGACAAGTATGCTTGACTGCTGCAGGTCTTCTGTCATCTATCCATCCACCTCTTGTCTGGAAGTCCTCACTTCCTCTTGGATTTCTCCTGTCTCTCTCCCAAATTCCATGTGCTCGAACCTCTATAATCTTATTTTTACCTTTTCTGCAATTGGGGCTTCTTTGTCTTTTGCTTTGATGTCATCATTTTTTCATCTGCCTTGCTGCCTGCATCCTTCCACCCATCTCAGGCACTTCATCTCCCTCACCTTTAGCTTCTGCAACTGCTGTACCTTCAATGCCCAGCTTTCATTACCATACAGTAATACTGGTCACACCACTATTTTGGGGTCTACTTTATGCACTTGAAAGCTGAAAAACCCAAATCCAAATAGCGTGGCACATAAAGAGCGAACCGTGAATATGTTGAATGAACGAAACCACAAAAGTGGAAATATCGAATTTGCATAGTTGGCCTGTCTGCGGTATAGCTCCGTAAGGTAAGTGTGCGATAGTTACGGACCTTAGGGTTATGGAGGGGTTAAGGTAAGTGCATAGGTAGGTAGTTTATGTAAGGTTTTGTGTAGGTAACGTATGTAAGGTTTAGTGTAGGGTTTTGTTAAGTGTATGTGTGCAGAATTTTATTTATTTATTATTATTTTATTTTATTTTACATTTGTTGACCGGGCTAGTCTAACTGGATATATGTCCATTTTCAGTAGTGGCCCGGGGAGATAAGCTCCATGACAAACTGTTAACATAAATAATTAAAAAAGAAATATACAAAAAAAAAACTGAAGTTATAATACTATATGCACTGACACATCTAGTTAATATGCACACTAGAGTTTCAAAAAATTACATGGGATACATTTCATAATGCAAAGAGCAGGCATACACTCTAGTTCAATGTACAGGTGAAGTACATCACTTAATGGCAAAGAAAAATACAGGTGAAGTACATCACTTAATGGCAAAGAAAAATAAAACAGGCGGTATACATTCTAATGCCATGTACACTACATTACACAATAAAAGATGCTGCTAATGATCGGTAGAAGTAATAATTAGTTACAAAGAAAAATGTAATCATTTTTTTTTCAAATAAGTGAGAAAGAGAAGAAATGAATGAGATACAGAGCAAAGAGGCTATATATTGTTAAAAAGGAAATGACAGAAGAATTAGTTAAAAGAAAAAAAGGGGAGACAGAACATAATTTGGGAAGAGGACAGGTTTAGGCAGGTTTAGTACAGTGGCATGACCAGTGTGTTTTGAGAAAAAGTTTCAGTCTTTTTTTGTAGAGTGATAAAGAGGAAATAGAGGAAAGGTCACAGGGGAGAAGATTCCAGAATTTTCCCACAGTATTGGAGAAAAGAGAATCCCCAGCCCTGTTGTTTGATTTAGTTGTTTTGACTAGAAGTTTCTGAGATGAGCGTAAGGACTTCAGATTATTATAGGGGGTGATGATGGCAGAGAGACTAGGAGTAGTGGAAGGTTGGTAGAGAGTTTTATGTGTAATGATTAGTTGGTGGTACGTGATCAAATTCTGTAGTTCCAGCCATTCAAGCTGCTTTACGTTAACACAGTGGTGAGTTTTAAATGAGTTATCAGTTGCAAATCTGACTATATTATTGTAAGAGCTTTCCAGCTTACGGAGGTTGCCCTTAGATAGGTTGGTGAAAATGGAAGAGGCATAGGGGAGTGTAGAGATTAGATGAGTATGTGTGTAGAGATTAGATGAGTATGTGCAATATTAGTTCTAGCTGTGGGTGATAGGAAGGGTTTTATTCTGTACAGAGAGCCAAGTTTTTTGTTGACAGATTTAATTGTGTTGTTAATGTGTATGTCAAAGGAAAGATTGTTGTCTATGGTGACACCAAGTAGTTTGGTAGTTTGTATAGTAGTAAGATTAGGATAGCTTAAGAAAAGTTATTATCATCACCAGCAGCATATGGCACTAGACCTTGAACTATGCTGTTTAGTAATGCTAGAATATTTAGTTTGTTTGGGTATAGCTCCATAGGGGAAGTAAGGTTAGGGAGAGGTTAAGGACTGTGCATAGATAGTTGTGTATGTGGGGTTTAGTGTAGGGTTAGCAGTAGAGTTTTGGCGCTTTAATTTAGGGTTAGAAGTAGGGTTTTGGTTAGTGTATGTATATGTTTTTTTAATTGTGTTTGGGGAGTATGTTGTGGGTAGTGGGTTGGCCGACTATGACGATTCGAGGTTTTAAATTTCCCGCTTTAGTAGGTTCAATGTATTCGTGGTTCTCTCTTTATGTGTTGCACTATTTGGATTCGGGTTGTTGATGTTTTAAGTGCATAAAGTAGTCCCCTAGTTTGTGCAGCTTACTTTTCAGCTTCTTTGGCATTTTTTTTTGTCATACACTACCCCTGACACTCTGTACCAGTTGGCCACAGCACCTCTGATTCTAGCTTTTACCTCCTCATTCTGAATTCTCCTCAACCACTTATCCCAGATACTTGAAGCTGCTATCCTATTCCACTATTTTTCCTTGTATCTCAGTTTTCAGCCTCGTCTGATTTCTGCCATTTTCTGCTATGACATCTGTCTTGACCATTCTCAGTTTTATCCCATGTGCCACCGGTTTTGCATTCCATTCCCCTATTATTTTTTGAAATTCCTGTTTAGAGAATGCTTGAAATGTCACATCATCTGCACAGAACAACGTTGCTGATCTCCCAACTCATCTGTTGCTAATGTTACCTACTACTAGTATGAACAACAGTGGCTCAGAGTTGAATCCCAATGCACACTCACTCCCAATGTGAAACTGCCTTCAGTCTGAACACTGTTTGTAATTGAGTCATTGGCTTCTTGTGTTTAGTCTGCACTAACACTACAAATTGTTGCAGGACTTTGGGCCACCACAGGACTGCCTCAATTAACTTTCATGGTTGCATATAATATGTTTTCTCTAAGTCTAGGAATGCTCACTTGGGCTCCTTCCTTATCTGCAGCTTCTTTTCTACCGTCTGTCTCACTGAAAACATTGGATCAGTTGTGCTGCATCCTTATCTGAATCTAAACTGCTCATCTGCCATATTTCTTTCCATTACTCTGCATATCTGTTTATCAGTCACTCTCCAGCACTTTCACCCAGAGTGTCATGATTTTTATATCTCACACTCTCCTGTCCACAGTTGTGAATATCTCATTTGTTCTTCAACAATAACACTAGAATGATAATTGTCTAGTTATCCGGGATACTCCTTTCTCTCCATACTGCTAGGAGTACCATCTGGAGTCATTTTTACACTAACTCACCCAACTTTTTATTCTTATCTGATGTGAATATATCTGAGCCTGCTTCTTTCCCTGTCATCACATATCAAATAACCATGATAGCTAACTTGTAGTTCTTTGATAAGCAATTAATAGTAATTAATCCACTAATTAAATTTAATGTGAATGATATATGACTTTAATGTGTGAGGTTACCCTAATGGTCCTTACATCACATGTCAAATGGGTCTAAGAAAATCATGCTATTATTAGCAACGCTTTATGTAATGTAATGAGTATAATGTTAGCATGAGTTCATCCCTATGGCGCAGAAGGATATACCCTTTACCCAAATGCCCCATATTCAGTGGTGATGGAGGAAGCATTGGGGGGGGGGGGCTGCTGCATTAAGAGACATGTGATATACAATTGGTAAGAAAGCTGCACATGCTCAGTAGCACTCATGCACTTCACATCGGCAACAATTTTGGAGCTCACAGGACTCCTGCTGAATGCTGCTCCAGTGGCCACAATGTCTTCATCAGCCCCAGACATGGGTCAGATTGAGCTCAAATGGAGATTTGGTAAACAAAGAGAACAGAGGAGAGAAGCTGGTAGCAGCTGATGGTTAGTTGTGATGTGGAGGAAAGGACAAAAAGAAACTCCAAACCTATTCATTTTTCTTCAGCAAATGTCTGGCAGAATGTTTTACTAGTGATCACATCAGAAACTTTAAATTCAAAATACAACAGAACAAAGTATTGCAATGTATATATTGTTTATGTACTATAGACTGTGGGGGAATTTAATAAAGTATACATTTTTTTTCATGTAGGCATCGTACCACACTGTTTACATGTGCGCAAACATTTTTGGATTCAATAAGTACTGCTGAGCGCCGTGCAAGCATGCGCCAACACGGGAACTTCCATAGCATGCAAATCACATCATAAGCAGGTGAATCCCAAGCAAGAAGATAGGCATCTCTTCAGCCCCTGTTTTAGTGTCTGTAGTGTAACCAGAAAAATGTTGTGTACAGGAGTTTATACAGACAAAAGGGGCTGTAAAATGTGGATATATGGACAGAAATGTCATACCACATACACATATAAGCAAAACTATTATCCTGTATGTCAGAAAAATTAAAGGAAATAAATTAATTTTATTTTATAATCTGGGCATGTTTGTGCAGTGCACCACAGTGCACAAACATGCTTTATAAAAAAAGTAAAAAAACTGGAAAAAAAAACTTTAATATTATGTGACAGAAATGTATTATAGGACCTTGCATGGAGTCCTTACAATGGTACACTGGTGCTGTTGCTAACGTGGTAGGGCTATTTAGTTTCCAGGATGTGAGCATGGATACCTATGCAAATGAGGTAGAGTTACTGAATAGCAGAAAGGAGTAATCGTGTCTGCATCTCCCCTTCATGTAGGCTTAGATCCATGTTGCTGTTTACATATGATGTAGCTGACATTGGTGGGGGGGCAACTGACTTCTAAGCACATTTCAGCTTAGCTGTGCCTGTTTGCATGAAGAGCCACCTGGCTG
Organism: Protopterus annectens; assembly: GCF_019279795.1. Lineage (NCBI taxonomy): Eukaryota > Metazoa > Chordata > Ceratodontiformes > Protopteridae > Protopterus > Protopterus annectens. The sequence goes on from NC_056742.1 coordinate 476,326,070, forward strand.
AGCATGCTATTTCAGGGGGGGGGGGGGGGGTGTCCATTAACTTCTAAGCTCTGTTTAACTTCAGTGTGTGTGTTTGTGTGGCGCCCCATCATGCTGAGCGTGTCTGAAAACAAAAATATATTCAATTATTTTTTACCCTTGTTTAAGATAAAATAGGGCCATTAAATGATGTTAATTGTATTGTAGGCAGGTGGAATGACTCATAGTTAACCAATCACACATTCTGCACCTACAACAGAGCTCTACAAACTATGCATATACTTTATATCCTGATTTTTCCCCAATACTCTGCACCACTGGAGTAGAAACTTGGGAATTTTAACTGAGATAATGCTAGGGGCTGCTGCAGCTCTGCTACATCTGAATGTGCTAGAGGCTGAAGTGAGTGCTGCTGGTGCTGCTGACAACAGGCCTAGGCTGAGCAGGAGAAGAGTGTTCAGGCCCAGGGTAACCTTCAAGGAGCTACATGAGCTGGAGAATGTAGAGCACTACAGGGTGGACAGGGACTTACAAGAACTCGCTGAGCTCTGCTGCCCTCATCTCAGACTCAGAGCCAACAGAAGGGAACCCATCCCAGTGGAAACACAGGTATGTGTAGCCCTTAAGATACTAGCTCCACATACTTTTCAAAGATCAAATAGGGACATGATGGGAGTCTCACAGGCATCAGCATCCAGGGAAGTCCACCAGTTCCTGGATGCCATGCTACCACATGCCAGTGAGCACATTTATTTTCCCCTCACCGGTGAGGCGAGGGCCAGCAATATGCAACACCTCTACCATGTAGCACACTACCCTGAACTACTGGGTGCCATAGATTGCACCACCCAGTGAGTAGGGTAGAACCTATGTCAACCACAAGTGGTATGACTCCATCAAATGCCAAGTCATGTGTAATGTCCAGGGGATTATCATGAATGTGTGTGCTGGCAGCCCTGGCAGTTATCACAACTCTCATATCTGTCACACATCACAAGCTTTGCCAGATGTTTGCTAGGGTAGACATTCCATGCGGCCATTAACTTGAGGATGCTGGCTACACCCTGGAGCCATGGATGATGACACCCATCAGAAATGCACACACACCTTTGGAAGAATGCCATAATGAGGCACACACACACAAACTAAGAACATCATAGAACATGAGTTTGGGCTTTGAAGTCATGGTTCAGGTGCTTTGATATATCTGGTGGAGCCCTGCAGTACTGCTTAGCCACATGTGCACATATGTTCACAGTATGTACCATGCTACATAATATGATCCTGTGGAAGCAGCTGCAGCAGGATCAGAAAAGGGAAGGGATACGCAGCCCCTCACCAGTGTCTAGGTCACCACAGCCACAGTCACAAGAGTACTCAGAGGAGGAACTCCCTGATGATTTCCCTGTAGGCATAACTAGGCATGCCCAGTATGCCCTGGCTTTTGCTAAGAGACAACACATAGCACATTCACTGACAACCTAGGCCCCTAGGGACCAACACCTTACTCCTACTCCAATACATATATTAAAATTGATGCCAGGCAACTCACACAACCTGTACCTATCCATGTGTTGGTTGTGTACTGCTTGCATCAGACAGAGTCAGCCCTGAACTACAGTTTTGTCAACTGCTGCATTCACAAGGTAAGTCTCTAATCTACACATTACTTATAAGGATTAGTATAATATGGTATTGTATGTATGGATCTGCTGAATTTATGCAAGGAAATATAGTGGGCTATTTGGATAGAAGTAACTTCCACATGGGACTACAGATACCCAGTCCACTAGTATTTGTTCCTAATATTCACTAGGCCTTGTGGTTGGAATATTCACTACATCAGTCAAGGGAGATGTTAAACAGTGGGTTCACATGATATTTGGACTACTGTCCATCCCAGCAGAACTTGTGGTGTAGTTCCCCCACACCCAACACAGCAGTTTTCCCATATAACTGCTTTAACAGTAACTCAGTGATGGTATATCAGCAATCCAAGCAACCTCTGGACAGTAACATAAAAATCAATTGCAAACTATTAAACTGCAATGGTGATGCACTTCTTGGCCCTGTAGGTTGATGATAGCTTCCAAACTGCCCTCTTCTAAAAGGCCTGATGATGTCACCTACCTTAAGACTACCAGCTGCCATTGTGCTATGACACAAGCCATGGCGCATGCGATAAGTACTGTAATCTATAGTGTGTAAAAGTAGATAGGTAGGGGTTTTAATTGCATACCAGGCCACTTAGCATATGTGTGTGTGTGTGTGTGTGTGTGTGTGTGTGTGTGTGTGTGTGTGTGTGTATGTGTGTGTGTGTGTGTGTGTGTGTGTGTGTGTGTGTGTGTGTGTGTGTGTGTGTGTGTGTCTGTGAATCCCCTGCAAAACAACTGAGAATCCCTCTTTGGCTATCAAATTGCAATGGTTATGCACTTTCTGCCCAGTAACTTGCTGCTGGCTTCCCAACTGCCCTCTACTACAAGGCCTGATGATGTCACCTACCTTAAGACAACCAGCTGCCATTATACTACCAGACTTGAGCTGTGGTGCATGACATAAGCACTATGATCTATAGTGTGTAAAAGTAGATAGGTAGGTGCTCTCATCTCACTTCAGGTAACTTATTCTGTATTTGTACGTCCCTATGTCCTATATATAATCACTTCAGTAACTTAGAAGGAGTTAGGGATTTTCAGTTTTTTTTTATTCTTAGCGGGTGATGTGGCCCTCCAGATGCTGGACTACAACTGGGCTTGCTAATGTCATTAATAAAAATATGTCCTAAACTGATATACTAGCAGAAATGAGGTGTTTTGCGTGCATCGCATTCTGTGATCTGTAGTGTGTACCATTACATGGGTAAGTGTTCTAATCTACATACAGGTGGCTTGCACTATGTTGTGCTGTGCTGTGTCATGTAAGCAGTAATTGGAAGTGTGCTATCGTCAATGTGGCCACGTTTGTATGTGTGGCTGTTGGAGCATTTTACATCATCTTATGGAACCATAGGACATTTGAACTTAACTAGCATAATGGCCATTCAGCACTCACAATCCTAGACAACTTTATACCCTTATGTACATGATCAGCACATATTGCCCCTGTCCAAGAGGGACACAGGCAGAAGCCCTGTGGTGACATGATGGTTGCCCAGCCAGTCATACAGATGGCATGTTCTGAGATGCACTGAGATGCTCTGTGTGCCATTAGGCAGGGTTTTGTTTCAAAGGTGATAGACAAATCTTTCCCACCAGCATGTATTACTAATGTTCCATACTAGGCTAATGTCCTTAGAGTGATTAGTCCATCTACTATGCACCTACAGATATGCAGCATTTACAATCAAGCAGAGTCACACATTGCCCCGTATGCAAAGCAAAGATCATATCTGATTAATGTATATGTCACCTGCTACTGTGACACTCATTTCAGATGATCCCATTTAACACATTCTGAAGACATCAAGTTCCCTTGTGAGGGATGTGTTGTGTGCAACTGCCAGTACGGCTTGGAAAGGCACATTACCAAATGTTCATTGCACTCAGATATTGGCATGCTGAGGGAAGAGTACATGGAGGTTATCAGTATGTCAGGTGACTTTGCCCTCAGTTATGACACATGATTCCTGGCATACCACTGGGGGGTACATGGTGATCTCAGGCACATTAGGTGTAAACCTGCGTGCCCAGTTATTACACCTCTGAGTATGTACATCATATGTTGCGACTGAAGTGCTACATACCAGGTACATAGGTGTTATTGATGGAAATTATACCACTTATATATTTATTGATGGAAATGATACCACATTTATATTTGCATGGAGTTTATAGCCATTAGTATGTCAACAGATATTTGTGCATCAATACCTTCTTGCAGGATATTGACGTAAGTCATAGACTCTATGAGTGCTCATATTTTGCAGGCATCAGCCAACATTGCTAGCCACAGACATTCAGTGGTCACTTGTATTGTGGTTAAATGATTCCAAGCAGTAGAAGACACAAGACTGAGCCCTGTTGAACACAGCTGCTTACAGATCGGCTATTGGAGGCGGATGTCCCTATGTTGAGTATATGTGCCAGCAATGGGCCACTTAGTGATCCCTACAATGACAGTACCATGGATGCCTAAGTGGGTGCTTTGTAAATTATGCCTGGGTGGGGGATATAGTCAGATGTCTTGGTTCAGTCCAGGGAATTGTATACCCTGATGTCCCCTCACCCAGGTCCTTGGTGACTGCCTCGGAAATGTCCCCCACATATATTAGTCATGATCCCCCTGTCACACATCCAAACTGTATACAGTCAACTGTGTGTAGATCACATATATGTGTGCTGATCAGCTCCATGAAGATTGCTCCTACAGGCATATAGATATGGCTACTCAGACAAAGAGATTTATAGTTCTGTTGGTCAGTGGATGCACCACCTCTATGCAAGGGTATAACAGTTGCCATTGTCCTCTCAGCTGGGGTGCAGCCAGTGGTTTCTGTATGATTGCAAGGTGTTCCCAATGGTGTTAGTAATCCTTGTCAGATCCCATGTAGAATGCAGGCTGGGATGTTTGCATGTACAATAGATGCTGTGTATCCTCCAGTGAGAGGCCATATATGACCTTCTCTGTAGATATTAGACAAAAGGATACTGAGTAAACTACCACAATTTAAATATTCCAACTTGAATAAATGAAATAAAAACTCACTAAAACTGTCACAAAGGTCAAAAATGGATGAAGCATCAAATGATAAGCGCTTTTGGAAGGTTTGCCTTTGCTCTGTAGATATGGAGGTTATGGGGCAAGTTGTAGGAATATCATGTGTCACATATGGTGGGGACAGGGGGGTTAGCTATGAGTACAGACCCATAATATGTGGCATCATTACTTATGAGTTCACTGACAATCTGGGCCTGTTCTTTGAGGTTACATATGTAGCTACACTGTATGTTGTGGTTCTGCTTTGTCTGGGTGGCTAATTTTGTCACTTACTGTGTCTGCACACCATCACAACAAAACTATGTGCTTCTTTTAGTGAAGGAAATTGCGCTTCCATTTTAGGGGAGCACGCTCACCCATACTGTCACACAGCAATGTCCACCTCTTATTGTACAGCCTGCTAATGGCAGTTGCCCACCGGTCAGGTTAGCTGTGCCATGAAGAGACTGTGTTCCTCCTGTCATGTACAGCCAAGTTCATGCAGTTGTAATGATGTTGGCATACTGCATGAGTGTACAGCTCTGCATACTTGCCTGTCTCATCTGGGGGGGGGTCTGTAGTCAAATTATGTCAACCATCCCACAGGTGGTAATAAATGGCTTTGTTGAAATATATATCTGTATTGTCTGCAAGGGGATTAGTGCTGGTAGTTCTAATGTGACTGATCTGTTGTCAGATCCCACAGCACTGCTCCATGGCATTGTAGTTAATGATCTGGACTAACCTTTGGGCAAGTGAGCTGCAGCATGACTAAGCAACACAGTCGGTGGTCACTTAATGCCACTCCAAACCATGATGTAATGATATATCTTGAAAGACACATGTATATACAAATACACACAATGGATGTTTGGTTTCATGGAGCTGCTCGTGTAGCCAGGTATTGCTTGATTATGTGTCCTTCCAGTACTGAATGGGACGTGCAGTGTCTCTGGGAAATCACAGTGTTTCACAAAGTCTGGATGTATAGCTATCCTTAATGAGTATGTATATACAACCTGCATTACCTAGAACACTGTCATTTTGAGGTCTGAAGATGTGGATAGATGTGTAGTCTGGTATGACTGTGGTGCTGCAACAGCCTTGAACCACATATTCTTGACTGCACACATGTCTGCATAATCCTGGGTGGGACACCTTCCACATAGTGGGGTTCAATGTTGCCATACCCAGAGGGTAGCACCATACCATGATGTTTTAAAAATATGGTGCTCTCATTGTGTACCTTACCCTCAATAGTGAATCTAAGATGCATTATGTGGGTGCCAGGAGCCTTGGCCAGTACTCCAAATCTCAGGAGTGAGAGATGAAGACCATTACTAGTGAAGCATTGGTGTGTGTTGGTCAAAACATTCCAGGCAGACATGTACTAGATCACCTTACAATAACACCATGTGCTAAAGCAATTTTTGACTTCCATCAATTTCCATGTGGATGGAGCCATCATCCTAGGTTTGGGTCAACTGCAACTGAAAGCTATGCATATATCTGAGAGAGACACAGAGTGGCTAAGCTCAGTCATATGTCTGCATACAGGTCAGTGACGTATGCCCCTAGCCGAATACACCTGCAAGAACTATGTTGTCAACATTATGTTAAAAGATATTCTGTGATTTGCGACAATGTGTGGTAAGGCCTACTGTGTCAACCCACAGACAGTTATCTGTGATCTTTCCCATATGTAGCCACTTTAAAAAGACTACAATGTGTCTCACGGTGTAATAACCTATGACTAAGAGGTGTAAATTCTTGTTTTGTCTCAGGTGTTTGACCAGTGAGAGAGTGGTGCATGCAGTCTTATGTGTACTGTGCACTCCAAAGGCAGGATTTTCTGAGGTGTTTGTTGTTTGTCAATGGGTCTGGTAAGGAACTGTAAACATACAGGTGTGTGTGATGTGGGTGTAGGTGGTGCAGGATGTGAGCTGTTCATGTCAGCACAATGTTCTTTGCCATATGTAATGGCTGCTGTTGGGGACATCATAGCAGGAAGGTTTGAAAAGCAGTCACATTTGTCACACATTGTGTTTGTGTGTCATAAAAGTAGAGGGGTGGGGGCACTCTCAACATCTCAGCAGCAGGTCCTGCAAAGTTTAGGTCATACTACCACACCCTTGGGGTTGACAGCCTGATATATTGTGTCTCTAGGCGCACCTTGCAGTGAAGATGTGGAGGCTGTTGCATGAATAGAAGACTTGTTTAACCTTGCTGACATTACGTTGGCCTTGCAAGCATATGATGCCTGACAAGCAATTGGACAGCACACTGGTTATTGTGTGACAAGATGTGGGAACACTAATGTGTGCTTTGGGTACATAACTGCACAGTATGACATGCCTAAGACATGTGGCTGGTGGACACACATTGGCCAAAGTTGGCCAGTCTACTGCAGTAGGCCTCACAGCCATGTCATACAGATATCCGCCAGTACTCGATGGCTCACTGCCTAGGTGCTGATTGTTTCAGCAGGACTTGAAATCTACTGGATATTGTACACTATATTGTGGTGGTACAGCAGTGGCCCTAATCCTCTTGTTGTCAATTCCCTAGTGACATACCACCAACTCTGCAACAGAAGTCATAAGATGCGCAAAAGCCAACTGAGTGCCGAGGCTGCTAATTAAGACATCTACCTGGTGAAGGGTATGTGAAGCCTGGTAGAAACATCATTTATACTTTTATTTTACAGTACCGTTTTGATAAGAATTGCCAAACTTTAAACCTGCACGGTCTCTGCTTGTTTATCTGTATGCTATTATGTACTGGGCAATGCGACCTGACTGCAGATAATATTTGTGTGTTCTACTGATTTCTTTCTGCAACTAGTTGAACCACTGTTTCTTTTGGACATTTTACTTTGGATTTCCAACTGTTCAACTGTTAGTAGGCTCATACTGTTTTACTTTATTGTTGTTTATGGCAACCCAAGGCATAGTATGGTTTCTCTAGTGTTCCTACTAAGATTCTTGATGTATTTCTGTGGACCTTGTTACTAGAGCAAATTGTTCCCACCCTGTTACAGTATGATATCTGTATATACTCGATTAAGGTGTCTACATTGATATTATTTTTTGGCTTATGCCTAACACTCCTTGCATTTTCTTTTTTGTTTCCTAAATGAATGATTTTTATTTTCACTACAGCTCCTTCTCTCTATCCAAACGTTTCACACTCCTCAACCTTGTATATCCTGAACTAGGAAGCAAATCACACTGCCTGAAGTAAAGGAACCCAGTAATTACTCTCTTACTGCCTCAACTAATCTACCTCAAATCTCTGTACCTTCCAAGAAAGGAAGTCTGAAAGTATGTAATTTTCCTACAAACCTGACTACTATGTGTTTATAGTAATTACTACTTGCTAGCAGACTAAGATACACTTCCAAACCTAGGTTAGCCAGCAGCCTTATCCCCCTCGCTACCATCTGCCGTTTCACTCTCTGTATAAATTCTATTGTACTGCCTGCAATTTTGTGTCTCCCTACAGAGACTATTTTTTCTTTCCAGACATATAGGAATCTCTTAGTTATTTTTTTCCTTACACCTCCTTAAGGCCATTCCCTCTGCCTAGATCTTTCCCCTCTCACTTCTACTATCATTTTCCCTTAGTAAACTGTCTGTCTCTCTTACTGCCACCACTATAGCATTTTCTTGACTCTTCAGACCAGTAAACTTATCTCTCCCTCCAGCTAAGCATTTCTCTGACTGATTGTTTTCTCACTTGATGCCAAACACTCGTCTTGTCTCTACCCGCTCCGTTCGCCCTGCGGGCTCACTCCGCTCCCCTATCCTACCCCCAAATCCCACCCACCCCAGTGCACTTAACTTTATACTTCCCTAACCACACCCTCAGCCCTAATCTACCAATTACCTCTCTTCACAAACTTCATAGCAATTAACACACCTGTTCACCATTTACTTAGCCATTACCTTCCACACCCACTCTTACCTATCTTCCCTAAGCACTCCACTTATCATGACTACACTTTAAATTTTCTTTTTCTTTATTTTTAGCCAAACCTCCTACACCTCTAACTATGTATAATCATCATCAGCCTTTTTTCCCCAACATTCTTTTCTTATCCATTGGGCTCACCTTAGTACTTACAACTCATTGCTTTACTTCCTGTGAATTCTCATCCTTTGCTACATTTTTTCATGTCCCAAGACAGACTCACCCTTTCCCTCCTAGCACCTCTCTTACACACTGTAACATAACATCCTATTCATCCTTCATTCTACCACAGTTTCATAGACTAACCCATATTAAATACCTACAAATGAAAAAAGGACAGTTCTCTCTTTATAAATTGTTTAAACTATCACTTAACCCTCATAACTGCTTACTTCTACACGGTGACATTCACCCAAACCCTGGTCCTAATCTCTCCATCCCAAATACTCTATTAGCCCCTACTTCCACTCCCTAAATGTCCTAAAAAGCCCTTACTCTCTACTTATAGGTCAACTCAATATAAGAAGTGTTAATAACAAAATAACCCAACTACATGCCCTATTAGACATCTATTCCTTTGACATCTTATGCCTTACTGAAACATGGCTTAAACCTACAACAAAAGATAATGACATTGTCCCACCAGGCTATAACATTCTCAGACTAGACCGTTTAAATAAAAAGTGAGGTGGAGTAGCAATACTGTTCAAATCTGAACTGAAGATTACATCATTAGATATGCAACCTCCTCCTCCTAATAACTCTTAAATCTTAACCTCGAAGCTCCAAATTAATGCGAATAAATCAATATACATTATCTGCTCTTACATCCCCCCTGGGAACAATATTAGTACCCTCGAAAATACCCTAAACTGGCTTTCAATATCCCTACCACAAGAAACCATACTCCTTGGTGACGTTAATATTGATTGGAATAGCTGTACATCTCCCACTCCCACTACACATATAAACCTCTTTGGCTTCCACCAAACCATTACCTTCCCAACCAGGATCCACAAACCTAACAAAAAACAAACTACCTTAGATTGGATTCTAGTAAATAAGGACCCCCATCTTTATCAAACAGGTATACTCCCTGACAACATTAGTGACCATTCTCTTACTTACATCACAAGGCAAAAGACCCACTTTCATAATCCAATAGCTTTTAGAACTACCAGAAACAAAAAAAAATTCAACCCAAGTAATTTTCAAACTGAGCTTAAAGCTTGCAACTGGTCACCCCTAAAATACCTACCTCTTGACAAAGTCATTGCACACTTTAACAAAACATTCTTGCAGATCCTTGAGCAACATGCTCCCACCTGTACTGTCAGAACAAAAAATAAACCAGCCCCCTGGCTATCTAAGGACACAAGGCTAAACATACAACTAAGGAACAAATTCTGGTCGAAATGGAGAAAAACTAGAAACCCAATAGATCACCTAAACTTTAGACAAATTAAGTAATTCCACAAAAAATCCATAATCCTTGACAAAAAAAACTACCTCAAATTCAACAAAACCAACAAAATAATCCGCAAAAGTTTTGGTCAGGTATCAACAAATTACTCCACCCAGGACAGTCCAAAACACCTACCCCCTCAAACCTAACCCAAACCTCCCCCAGCCATATAGCCAACACCTTTAATAATTATTTCTCTGAAACAGTCCAAGCACTAGCAACCACCTTACCACCTACTTCCACCACTAAATTTCCCTCACCAACCAAATTACCCCAGCCTTTTAACCTTAAACCTGTACCAACATCTTTGATACACTCCTTGCTTCTTAAACTAAAACCATGTACACCATCAGCTGACCTGCTTCCAGCTGAATTCCTGCAAGTCGCAGCTGGTGTACTTGCCTACCCTATTTCTATCCTAATAAACAGAACCATCTCTGAATCTTATGTCCCATCTATCTGGAAAATCTCCCATATCATCCCTCTGCATAAGGGAGGTACCTCAAATGAATTATCTAACTTTGCCCAATAGCCCTTCTCCCCCATTGCAAAGATTATGGAACGATGCATCCATCGGCAATTACTTCAGTATCTCCTACAAAACAACCTTCTAGTTGACTGCCAACATGGTTTCAGGCCTCACCACAGTACCACAACAGCTCTTCTATCCTTTACAGATAGCATTAATAAAAACAGGAATACTAACCTACTATCTTCTGCTCTTTTTATAGATCTCTCAAAGGCCTTTGATATGGTTAACCACCAAATACTATTAAATACACTTGAATCACTTTCCCTTGATCATGAACTAGTAAAATGGTTCCAATCCTACCTTGAAAACAGGAAACAAGCAGTCCTCTGGGAAAACAATCTATCTTCTCAGCTTCCTATCACCCTTGGAGTCCCCCAAGGATCTATTCTTGGACCTCTCCTTTTCACAATTTTCATTAATGATCTAAAAACTTCCCTCCCACAAACTACATGCATACAATATGCTGACGATTCAACTCTGGTATGTGCCGCATCGTCCCCTGCTGAATTACTTTAGTGGAAAACTGGTTCCATCAACGTTGTCTCCTCCTGAACCCTAAAAAAACTAAATTACTGCTATTTACTCCCACACAGAAATCCCCCTCTATCAATCTCACAGTAAAATCAAACAATGGCACAGAAATAGCCCCTGAAACCACCACCAAACTCCTCGGTGTATTAATAGATAACCATCTTACCTTTGACTCACATATTAACGCTAGTATTAAATCAGTAAATAGAAAACTTGGATTCCTCTACAGAATCAGACCATTTCTTACAGAATCAGCAAAGATCTCTATTTCCCAAACCCACCTTATTTCCACCCTACTCTATGCCTCACCTATATATACCAACATATCCAAAACTAATCTAAATAAACTAGCAACCACCTACAACAACATAGCTAAATTTGCCACTGGTACCCCCTTCCGTACTCACCACTGCCTTAACCTTAGACATCTCGGATGGCTGGAAGTACAAAACCAACTAGTTTACCAGCAACTCATTTTTATTCACAAGATTTTACATCATCCTTCAAACACTCCCATACTATGTAACCTAGTAAATTCTTATAAAAACCTTCCTACCCTAAGATCAGCTAAAAAACTACAAGTAGCCACTACCAAATCCTTTAACAAAGCTGGAGACTGCCTATTCTCAAATGCAGTTGGCAATTCCTGGAACAAACTTCCAACTGAGATCACATCCCTTACTTCCACCAACCTTTTCAAGAATCAGCTGAAAAACTTCATGAAAACCAAATGGCTTTGCCCCTGCTCTCAGCCTGACTGATACTTATTTTCTCCTCTTTCTAACTCTAACTCTCAAACTTGATTTCTTTTGCTGAAACTCCTCTACCTTCTTTATATAGCAAGTTTAAATACTTCTTGCTCTCTTTTTTTTGTATCTCCCCATTATGACTTTCTGTATTTTTTTGCTTACTGAAACTTGAACTAGAACTTTTTTTCTTTTTTGGCTGTTATAAAAAAAAAAAAAAAAATTATTTGTACTATTTGTATAAATGTTTCTTTGTTTCTGTCCTTGTTATTGTCTCGGAGCTTTTCTCCTCAGGCCTCTACTGAAAATGGACATATATCCAGTTAGACTAGCCCGGTCAACAAATGTAAAATAAATAAATAAATAAATAAATAAATAAATGATGTGGGACAGGTATGTGGATGAACAAACAGACTGTGTCCTGCATGTCATCATGGGCTTTGTAGTAACATTTTGCATGTGATTACAGAAAATATATCAGAACATGGTATCCCATGTGAGCATGGTAGCAGTAGTAGTTGCCAGGCACCAAAAATTCCATGGACTCCCATGTTTAACACAGAAGGTAATTGTGTCCTTCCAGTACACACTGCTTGGGTAGTGTACAGCTGCAGAATACCTGTGTAAATCCCCCACCTTATCTTCACAGGGTATATGTATTACACTTCCTTAACTTGTTTGTCTGTGCTGTGTACAGACAATTTGGCTGACTGTCTTCATGGTACATGCTGGAAGTAACTGTGATACTTAGTTGTACAAAGGACAACTAGCATGTAGTGCCAAACAGTGTCCCCAGATCTCTGAGTCATGTGACATGAAATGCCATGAAAGGAGTTAGCATGGGTATGAGTAGTAACACTGTCATACACCTACTGACACTGAGCCAAACACTACTTATTTTGCTCAAGGCCAACTCTTGGCTTCTGTCTCTAACTGGTGGACCCCATTGAGTATTACACTATGCAATGGATGATGGAAATATGACTTACTCTACCTACCAAGGCCTGACAAGGTGTTTGACAATATTAGGCAAGCAGGCCTTGCTGGAAACTGTGTAGATTATATGCAAAGTCTTATGTCAGCTGGTGGACACGTAAATGTCTGACAGTCATAATCTAGGAAGATAGCATTGGTAGTCCTATGCTGCAATGATGCCAGTCACCAGTGGATTTCCCAGACATCATTAATGGTGTACCCCTTCCAGCCATTCATTCTCTGCAGTAACAGCCACTGTCAGTGACCTCTGACTGAGGACATTAGCAAATGATTGCATATTATGAGCTGTCACTGAATCTCACACAGAACCAACAGTTATCCAGGGTGGCCTGAGACACACATTCAGTTGTTGTCTGAGCCACTGAGAAGTACTAAATGCCAATGACTGCACAATACTATCCTTTGGGACGTCATCCACTCCTGGAAAATATTGTAGCATCCACACACCACACACAGTTAAGCTATTACTCATTGAGTTATGGACACAGTGGGTAATGTAGCCTTTGACTTTCACTGGTCGGTAAGATGTGGGATGCATTCACTTTTGTCCATCCTATACATAAAGGTATGGGATGTAAATCCCGGACTGTCATTTCTATACTGAATGTGGCACTCATCACACCTATCATTGTGTGCAATGGCAGCCTTACTATGTCATTACACAGGCATATCTAACTACTGTAGCAGCCGCAAAGGTTCCATGGTACACTAATACACAGTGTAGATGACATGTCCTATGGAGTCTGTGTCAAGACCATACATGTGTAGTCTGTCTCCTAAATGCTTGAGAGGGGATGTGCATGGGTCTATATTGACAGGTATCAGATCCCACTGTGTACCTCCCATGTATCCATAATAGGACTAACACGTCTTACCTGTTCTACACACCTACACCATCACTGTGCTATAAATACTACATGCTGGAGAGACAGGTATATAACCCAGACAGTACACCCTATATGTAGCAGGCTTCCCATGCATGGGAAGCACACGTCTGCTGTAATGCACATCATGTTCAGGTTACACAATGGGATACAGAGCAAGACAATCTTAACTGATGTTGGACAAATGTCTGTACTGGACACATGAAATTTGAAGATGGGTCATCTCCATCACCACAGCTTGTAGATGTGTTAACTCCTGAAACCCTGATGACACTTATCAAGGGTATCAGATCTTTTCACAGATTAGGGATACATGAGTACACTGAATTACACCATTGTCCATGTTAGCCTGATATACACATAAGAACCTATGGAGCCATACACCTATAGTGCTGCATCTTGCTGAAGACATATTTCTTCTGTGCTGACATTACATCCTGTGCTGTGACATCTATGACTTTATTGCCACTGTGAATCCATAGGTGTCCCCAACAGAATCCTGAAAGTTGAAAATAAACAGGTCCATGATACACCTTTCAATGTGTAAGTATACAACCATTACAACATCATACAACATAAGGTACACAAAATTATGTGGCTTACTCATTACAAATTTCAGCATACAGTACTTGTCAGTAACCACAAATGGCATGGCAAAACAACAGTGGATTGCACACGTACATGTTAATTTATATCATCGCCCTGTGCATCAGACACATACCTTGCAGTCACAGACAACTACAAGCTGGGAGCCATTATTAACTCCCCAAGTGATGCAGACATCCTACAGAAAGGCCTCACTGAGACCAATGACTGGTGACAAAATCGTGGCCTTAAGCTTAATGCCAAAAAATGTGTCATCATCCTCTCTGGTAAAAAACTAATTTCCCACTAATTACCACATTGATGGGAGCCCACTGAGCACTGAAGGCATTATAAGAGATCTGGGGATGCAGGTTGACAGCAACCTCTCCTTTGACCACCACATTGCCACTATGTTCAGAAAGTCCTTCTATGTGGCACATCTCATTACCAAGGGTTTTGCATCCAGGAAGAAAGAGGTCATTGTCTCTCTCTCTCTCTCTCTCTCTGTACTCTTCCCTCATTAAACCAATCAGTGAGTATAATGCCTCATTTGGCATATACCTCACTTGACATCTGCAATAGCAGGAGAGGCCATAGAAGTACCTCACAAAGAGGATTATAGGCATTAAATACATGTCCTACACAAACAGCCTCAAAAGACTCCAGCTATTCTCTGTTTCATATCACCTGATCTCTGTTTGACTTACAAAGAAAGAAATCCTAGTCCCTCTACACCACACACTCCAGAGACCTCAACCTCATTACCACAATCAACAGAATATTCAGGAGGGACAGGTTCCTCACCCAGAGACTGCCCTTGCTCTGGAATAGACTTCCCATACATGTCAACAAAGCATCTTGCTGTCCCTCTTCAAGAGAAATCTTGATGAGTGGATGGGTAATAGAAAGTTAACCCTGGGGGTCACTCCAGTGGCTGTACTTGATAGAGGCATAGGGAACTAACATCGGGAAGCATGATAGCAGGGCATTTCTAAAGGGTAGGCTTATAAAGGCTCCAGGGTCATTAGCCTAGTACACACATATGAACATATGAACCTATGAACCTTCATTTCCATGCATCAATGACAAGGATGACAAGGATGTCACACAGGTATCGTCACTTGCACAGAGTGTTGTTGGGGGTGCAGGAGGCATAGGCTGGCCCAGAAGGTTGATAGTATGTGTGTGAGTCAGGAAGGGAAATAGGTAAGATGGACCATAGAAACAGGCAGTGTGTGTCTGTAGATGACCTGCATTTGACAGTGGTGTGTGACTATGTGCATGTACACAGTCAATGTCAGTGCTAGCCCTACATGTGTGTATGTTGGCCAGCTTTGAACCATGCATGGTGGAGCTGGCAATTCACCTATCCTGCCCCAAACATGGGAACTGGCTATTTCTGGAGTTGCACTGGCACCTCCATGCCCAAGGTCAGAAGTGGTGCTAGTACTTGATGGTTACTGCTGTCTGCTGGGACCATGTCCTCCACAGGAAAGCCCAGGACCACTAGCCCATGGCCTGCCACATCTTGCTGTGTACAGCACACTGGCCTCTGTAGCACTGGAAGTACTGCCACTATGGGAGGTGGTTGTGCATGGCCACATGGAGTCACAGCAGATGGGAATGCTGACCTATGTCTATGAGTATGATGCTCAACTCCAACCAGACATTCCAGAACACACACTGTACATTGCAGGACAGATAGTATGCAATCTGTCTCAGCCCACATTCTTTCCACTGCATCAGTGAACCAATCCAGGGTGTCTGCAGTGTGGTGAAGGCAGTCACAGATATCAGACTGTACTGCATCCATAAACCTAAGCATACATCTGGAGTTAATCTCAGAACTTGCCTGTACCACCATGACAGCCTGAAATATGCACCAAGTGACCCATGATGTGATGCCTGCAACAGGTGATGGACAGACAACACGCCTCCTACAAGCACCCCTATCTACTGCCTTTGTGGAACCTCATCAGTTCTCTGACTATGGCCAGTGTCTACACTCACTGGAGCCATAGTTGTCACACTTTCCTGTTCAATGTCCCAACTCTCTGTCTAATGTCTGTGACCTCCTGGGACTGGGTATGTGTGGGCATACTGACTGTGTACGGTGACAATGAGGGCAGAAGATAGATGTTAACCTCTAGGACAGATTCAGCCCCTGAACCCCCCACCTGTGCTTCATTCTGACCACTATCATCATCAGAGTCTGAAGAAATACTGACATCAGGTTGTGTAGAGGACAGACACCTACCCCCGGTCACCTGTGATAATAAAGGAAAAAGCAGTACATTAATACCTGCTTTATTTTGAGCTGCAGTACTGCTTTATTATGTGCTGCAGTACTATGTTGCAATATATGTAAAGCTCTATACACTGTTGTTAAACTATTAAAAACGTACTAAAACCAAAATAAAACCGCTTAGGCTGAAATTTCGGACACAAGCTTTAATTATCTTTAAACGTTATAACACTTGTAAAAATGCTTTTCTTTCACACCGTTGGTTGAACATCATCAGAAGACAACAAAACTAATATTAGCAATTAAATTACTCTCAATTTATATGAATAGAGAGCCCGCCAAATTTTTAAACTGATCTTCCTTATTTAAATGTTGGAATATTTAAAGTGACAGGCTCCTTATGTTGATACACTAAGTAAATACCCTGGCCTTAATGAGAAATGTTTGCTAATGTGTATTTTAAAGCTTAAAAGTTTAGAAAGATAAGGCAGTAGTAAAAGATGCTTTTTAAGTTTGTATTATCAGTTAATATTGTTTATTATGGTATTCAGGAGTATCATAGCATGGTTTATTAAACAGATGAATTTATTGCTGTATTTTATATTTATATTGCTGCGAATCCTTGCATTGTTAAATATTTTAAATCTTATGATGATTTATAAGCTTGCAATATGAGTTTAGTAAATACAACAATATAATATAATGTAATATAATATAATATAATATAATATAATATAATATAATATAATATAGTATATATAAATTTGGACAAATATTAAAGATTCAATGACATTTTAATCATTAGTATTTTATTAGTAGATTTAGTCATAGGGTATATGTAACCTCTCTTTAAATTATGTGCGATGTGTATTGAGGTTTATTTACTTAGTGTATCAACATAAGGTGTTATAACGTTTAAAGATAATTAAAGCGTGTGTCCGAAATTTCAGCCTAAGCGGTTTTATTTTGTTTCTATACACTGTTGTCACTGTTACAGACCTGTTGAAAACCCAACCTTATATAGTAGGACAAGAGGACATTAATTTTACAACTAACAGCTGTAGTTACTTGTAAATAAAAGCTATTTACACAGCAATCTCATCAGCACCAATGAGGTACACTGTTGAAATTTGTGAAGACTTTGCACGGTTGACACACATAACAATCTGTAATGTCCTGACAGTACTGTCATATCTGTCAGTGTGGTTGCACCTGCAAGACATAGGCATGACTCTAAAGTGTACAGTCAGAAAATATCTGTGCAGTTGGAAATCATACTGGAAAAAGCTGACACTGTGGTAACTGGAAAAACACAAGGTAATCTCAAACAGCAAAACGATAATTTCAACATCAAATCACAACTTTATTGCAAGGCAAAGCGTTCAGGTAAACCACTCTTTCTCAATGCTAATACTCTTACACAAAACATTAATCTCTTTAAATAAGAGCAGTTAAGCATCATATGACCACAGCCAACATATCACATGACACTACTAATTAAATCATGCCAATAGTACAGAAATCCAAGCAGCAGGCCTGGGATGACACTTTAGGGATTACTTTGAATTAAATCTACATCTATAACAAAACAGTGTTGTGCTTAGCAGGAGCAGGGCCATGGTCTTGTCCAGTACCTGACAAACCTGTGAAAAGTTGATGGAGAGGTAATGTCGGTACCACTGCATGTTGCACCACAACATGGTAGTACATCCATATATCTATATTGGTCAAAATATGAGCATGAGAGTCAAACTGCAGTTAACCCCCCCAAAGAACAAAGACCTGACACCCACGCAAGAATATGTACACCCTGACACAATGAATGTGACAGTATTGCAATGCTGATCAAACTAAGCTTACCTGCATGCTCCTCTACCTTGGAAACTGTGGCATCCACATTCAGGATATATGGTGTGATGGATGCCTGGGAGCTGTCGTGTATGCCTAGGTTAACCAGGAATTCCTCAGTGGCAGAGCATGGTTGTTCCACTGCAGGCCCTCCACCGGTGATGCCAGGATCCCTGGCTACATCTGCTGCTCTTCTGCTTGCAGCATTGATCATGTCCATTGCGCCATATCGAACCTGCTCATATGCCCTGCTCTGATGACCTGTGGCATTCACATCATGGATGAGGTCAGGCCACAATGCTGCTACTGTTCCCTGCATTGCCTCCCCTGGACAGTAGGCCTTCCAATATTATATCATTCTCCACATCCATTAAACATACAAGGAGTCTTGGATACATGTGTCCAGAAAGACAACAAAATGGGAACACATATCAGGATCACATATGTGGAAGTACACTATATATAGATAGAGCAAGAACAGACTGGCTGGCATTATCCACTGCTTGATCACACATGTCATATTCCACAGTGTGCAAACAAACTAACTGTGTGGACACAACTAATATACTAGTGATAGTCAGCTATGCCTGTGTGCCATGACAGATACTGCTGTATGATCATACACCCAACAGTGGGGTCTATTGTAGTGTGCCCTCTAGGGGCAACTCCCATGATAATATATCAGAACAACTGTGCCAAACAAATAGCAGTGTGTTATTACAACCACTGTCAAGGGACAGTCCCACGAGACTAGTGTGCCACCTTGACAATAAACATTCCACCCTAGATGTATTGCACATCCTTTGTAGGTGTAACAAATCTGGAGATCAATGATGTGTCATTATCACAGTTCTAAGAAAGGTTTACTGATATAAACCCTATTTCCTGTAAGTATATTCAAACATCTGCATCCTGTTGTAAACAAAAGATTGCATACCAGAAGGAGTGCAAAACTCCTCTGTTGACATGTGGTGATATTTAAGTTTTGCAAGCCTGCATTCTGTGCATAGAAAGTCTCATATAGAATGGTTCCCCATAGCCAGCCATTTGTCTTTTTAACATGCTTCTCATTAGCAGGTGATTGCTTTTTAATCTATCTGTGGGTCTGAAATGTGCTTTTTAATCTATCTGTGGGTCTGAAATTTGATTTTTTAATCTATCTGTGGGTCTGAAATGTGCCTTTTAATCTATCTGTGAGTCTGAAATGCTAATTGCAGCCAACACAGCTGATTTGCACTATTATCAGTGAATGACATGCAACCACTGTGCAAGATATAAGGCCTTCATGTAGATTATAAGACCTTTCTGTTATGTTGTGCTGGACATTACTGGGGTGAGAAGACAGTGTTGTCACAGAGGGTAGGTCTGTAGCAGTTACTTTTATCTAGAGATGTGTGTGCAACAGGCTGCAGCTGCTGCTGCAGGTAATAGGCATAGGCAGAGAGGGTGGACACTTTGGAGCACAACAAACTGTGGGAGTAACTGTGGGAGCTGTGTCAGCCTTGTTGTAGAGGTACAGCCAGAGTGAGGGTACCCATTCCACTCCGATTAATACATCTGTTTACAGTAAGTATGTTAGGAAAAGGTATCACTAACAGAGTACTAGACACAATGTTTGGTGTGTCCTTGAGCAACATAGGGGATAAATATAGCATTATGTCCACCATTTGGGCAGCTGTCAGGCTATGTGTTACAGTATGGTAGTCATTTGGAACATGTATGCTGGCAGTCATTGTCACAAGCAGGGACTTCAAATGTGCATGTTAGTTGTGCAGTTGTACTAATCTGCGCTGTGTGTTTGAAAGGATTGTGTGGTATACTCTGATACTAGTGGGTCTCATTTACATTACCTGAACTGAAATCCTCTCTGAATTCAAATTAATGCATGTCATGACACTTTATGCCCTTATAGTTTTGCTACAGGGATATGTGAAGAGTGTTTCTATCTGCAGGCCTGTGACTTATATCAGTGAAAAGCAGACATTTAATTTGAAATGCACTGTGTAATTAAAGAGTGCATGACTCAGTCTTTAATTGATGTCTTCACAATAATGTAATTTAATTGCTACATACCACTGGGTTTGACTCCAGGACAGTGTGTGGCAAACTGTACTCTTTGCAAGGCATTTAACAAACTGAGCTACTGAGTCACTGTTACAGCAGATGTATTCCTCAAGATATAAGTGCACACATCTGGGCTGTGACATACTTTTTTTAGATCCATAATTATTTATATGGCTTTATATGGATGCATTTCTGCACCAGGATCCCAGTTGAACCTATATTTTTCCATTAATGCCTAAGCAGGTGTATTTGTAAATGTTGCTGATAAAATGGCACATTTACCTGCCATTAGAAATCTCACTTACATCCAGTACTCTGTGTTTGGCTTTCTAGTTGTGTACTTTTGCACCAGACTTCAAGATAGACTCTCATTTTTTCCACTACTCTTTCATCCAGTTTGCAACATAGTGTGATGCACAGCTCTGCTGAAACACGTGCAATGACTGTAATCTGCAGTTGCTATGTTTTGTTTTAACCACCTGTTTTAATTAACAGCTGCATGGTGTGGCAGGTTAATGGAGTGGTCTGCAGGTGTGATGGTCCTGGGTTCGAAATGGGGCAGGTGTTTATTTTGTACAAGTTTATTATGATTTAAAAGCACATGTATCAATATAGCTTCATTTAGCTGAGCTTAGTGAAGCTGAGCAATGAGTCACGTAATGTGTCACACAAAAAATATAAAGAAAACAAAAAAGGGGAGATAGGAAAGGGGTGAAATGGGGTGCAAGCATGTGAAAAACATAATGAAGGCAGGTAGGTACATGCAGGAAGGGTATAGGAAAAAAACATAGCTATCCATTTTTTTGTACAGCAACAACTGTGAACTTTGACAAAATTTGTAGATGACTTTGGACTCTAACCCCCAGGTAGACAAAATTATATGTCTTCTGTGGACACGTATGAGAAATGGAGAGCTATGTATGGGATTATATTTTTTTGGGACAGGTGCTCATTTTTATTAAGGTGAAAGTGGACTGTTCAGGTAGGGACATAGGTACATGTGGGGGAGGTAAGTTGGGTAGGTGAGCAAGCTTCTGCCGACAAAGAAAACAGACAAGACAGCAGACACGGGTGGTGTGTGACAAAAGAGTGGGGTGAACACCTTAGATGGGGAGGGTGCTGTGGAATCTCAGTCCAATGTGCCTTCACAAGATAACAGCATGAGTCATATTCCCACCCATGGGACTGTCGATATTGCTCCATCACTGCCCTGAGGGTGGCAGTGGTGGAGGCAGGGCTCCAAAGGTGAGCCTGCCCACTAGAGTGGCCAGCATGCTCCCCATCTGATGCAGACGTCATCCAAACTCATGGATGACAATCCAGACCCCCAAACCTGGCAGTTCACCACTGGTGGCAACTCCCCCCCACCACTCCCAGATGGGGGCCCATCTTTGTCCTGTGGGTCAGTATACCTGTTGCTACAAGTAGTGCAGGAGCAGCAGAGGGGGCACCACCAGGTGCCATGGCCGGAAGAAGCAAGGGAGGTGGATCACGAGGAACCAGCCGATCTTGATGAACTGTAGTAAAGTAGTTATAACAATAAGTTAAGATTAGTAATAACCAAACCAATGTTATTACTGACAGAATGGAACACAATATTTATTAATCCAAATACATATTAAGGTATATTATATATAACACAACATTAAGCAACATAACAGTAAGTATGTTATCAGCAAGCCAGTATGAATTAAACCATAAGGCCAACAAAACAGTTTAACATATGTTAATATTGAATCATAATAATAAATAATAATAAAGTAAAGAAGATAAGGATGGGGAGAGAGAGAAAAACATACAATTAGTGACATTGCAGATGATATCCCTGAAATCACTGGTAATACATACTTCTACAGGTGTGCAGTGTCAGTTGTGAGTACAGTGACTACAATTTATGTATACCTAATGTAACACGTACATACCTCTCAAGCTGTTTGCTTGGGACATTATGGGCCAAGCACTAGCAAATGCAGGTAGACAACTACAGAGTACAGTTTCATATAATGTGGACTTATGCAGTAACTACCAAGGTGTTCTGTAAATGGACTGGGAAATACATTGCATTCCAGGTAATCATTTATCTTGTAAACAGGGGCAAACAGATTAGGCAGTTCCAATTACATTATGAAAATCATGACAGCTGAGAAGTATATTTGTGTACATTAAGTAAACTAGACAGCCATATTACCTTAAATGGCAGGCATGGGAGAAGAACTCAATAGCTGTGACTGCAGGGGACATTTACAAATAATGTAACAACTGACTGCAGCAACTTAGAACAGACATACAATGAATACAGCCATACTGCAAATATTAAGACAGATTTATTTAGGAAACCACAATGCTGCTGAACACTTTATTGGTATTGGTGATAATTATCTGTGAAGTACAAACACAACATCTGCTCATAAAGTGGGCTACCTCACCCATATACATTTTGTTCCTGGAGTGGAAAGAAGCGAGCATTATGTGATTGAAACTGACCTGGAGAGAGCTTTGAACCATACTATGAGTTGAGCAATATATTTTTTTGAGGCCATTACTTTTGCATTCTACAGCTTTTACAGGTTTACACTGGACTGCAGCAACTTTACCATACTCATGCAATGCTTACATCTCTACTGCAATGGTTATGATGCCACAATCCTGCTTAACGCCTTCTTGCTTGCTTGTCATTGACATTGTTTATTGTTTATTGCAATATAGTTGTTATTGTTCATTTATTGCACTACAGTCTAATTGCCCATTTATTGCACTGCAGTTCTAGTTGCCCATTTATTGCACTACATGTTTTATTGTTTATTCATTACTGTAGTACAGTTTTTTACTCTTTTTTGTTTATTGCAGAAAATAGCCGTACTTACCACATTCACAGTGCAACCTGGCCATGCGCCTAGCATAGCACTGAATGTTGTGATTCCTCTTAGTTGCAGCTGTTGGGAGAGAAGCACACCATTATGCATACCAGTTATGCACAAATTCAGCTTGCATTTTCTTAAAATAGTAGAAGAAATACTTACATATGACAGGAGCATATCAGCCCTGGCCTCTTGGACCCAGGAGTCCAAAGTTCCCCTCTGTCTATGCTTCAGGTCACCATAGTGGTGACAACACTGCTCACCAGTGAGGGGAATACCAGTAGCACTGGTAAGTTCCCTGGTCAGCTGATCCCAGGCCTCAGCATTACACTCTGAGGCCTGGTAACCACCCTGCATCAGCCTAAGTTCATATCTGAATATCAGGAAACCAACAAAAACCCTGGGCTCCTGCACACCCCATCTCTGCACCTGAAAGAACACACCCTCTCCAACACCACTTGGCATACTGACACTTAGATAGACTTCAACAAATGCTGCAGTATTCCCATCTATTGCCTTTAATACAGGCTATTTTCCCACCCTTACACATCATTTAGCAACATTCAAAAAAGTGCCGGGCTGATTAGCAGTGCACAAAAGTGATAAGCACAGCCAAGCATCACGAAAACTTGCACAACCTTGGTTTTAACAAAGCTTAGTAATGCACAAACGATAGTAGCCATTAACCATGTTTAAGCTGTGCTTAGCACCATGCAGCTGTTCCAAAAGTAAAAGTTTTGTTCTTAATTTACAAGAAATTTTATATTGCATTAAACAAATGTTATGTGTGTTAGAGACTTGAACCCAGGATTTACAATGATTTAAGCCATCCCTCTACTCATTTAACTACATGGATAGAATATAAACTACTATCCCGTCACATATATTAATATGCTCCATGCCGTACTGAGCAAACAGGCTTAAATGGGCTTAAACATAAGCAGACATAAATAATTAATTAACTCTGGTTCCCATTTTAAGATGTCTGGCAGGTGTCAGCTGTCTATCTGTAAGAGCAGCTCAGCATTGTTGCACTCCACTCTATGCCGGGCAAATGGACATTTAAAAAGAAAAGAATATATATATATATATATATATATATATATATATATATATACATAAATTAAAAAAATAAAGGTATTCTAATTAATTACATCTGGTTTCTATTGTTGGATGTCTGGCAGGTGTCAGCTGTCTATATGTAAGCTTAGCTTGGAATTGCTGAACTCTGCACTGCACCATGCAAATGGACATTAAAATCGACAAAATAAGTTAGAAATTTAAAACACAAATAATCAATTCACAGTACATTTCAGCAGCAGCAGCAGCAGGGAGCTTTGCAGGGAACCTCACAGTGTACATAACATCTGACCATCCTCTACACGTCTACCTACATGGATCCATTATCCCTGTTATTATGCTCTAACTTGGCAGTGTGCCATGATTAATGTGCATGGCAAGCTACCAAGGGAGAACCAAGGCTATGCACACAGGTACATTCTGTGTAGGCTCTACATGGAGCTTACACAGATTTTATTGAATCCTGGGGTATAACTAATAATTTTTAATTATTGATGCAAAATGCCATTCCTGGGGTATAGCTAATAATTTTTAATTATTGATGCTAAATGCCATTAAGCCGTAATATAATTGCCTTCTCCCTGCAGAACATTTTAGTATTTTTTGGATGTTCCCCGTACTGTGTGAGGAGTAGACATATAAGAAGCAGTTCAGATAATAAGTAAAGTTTAATGAACTAAATGAAGAATATTGCAATGTTATTGAAATGTTTCACTTGACTAAAACATATATTTTTAAACTTTCAGGGAGAAACATGCAAACAGAAAACATTATAAAGGGAGTAATTTTCTTCCTGACTACTGCCATCGGTCTGTGTGGTAATGTACTGATTGTACTACTCTTGTCTGCCATTGCCTTTCAAGAGAAAAAGATGATGCCTGTAGAGATAATACTCTGCTTACTCGCTACTTCAAATCTGATGTTTCTTTTAAATCTAGGACTTCCATATTCTCTGTTTGCATTTGGTGTGAAATATTTCTATACAGACCTTGGCTGTAAATTTAGCCAGTTTTTTATGAGGTCATTCAGAGTGATGGCAATTAGTCAAACCTGTTTGCTCAGCTGTTTCCAGGCAGTGACCCTTGCTTCTACTAATCCTGCATGGGCTGGCCTAAAAAGCAAGATGCAAAAATATATCCTCCATATCATCGTGTTCCTTTGGTGTCTGAGTGCCGCATCAAGTATAAGCTCTGCATTATTTTCTGTTGTTAGTATTAATGGGACAACATTACAACACACATTCAACCTGGGCTATTGCTTTTCAGTTTATCCTAACAAATTTCTGTTTGACCTTATTGGATTTATCTACTTTGCTAGAGATGCAACATTTGTGGTCCTCATGGCCGTGGCTAGCATTTATATTTTGGTGGTTCTACTCCGACACAGAAAGCAGATGAAGGGGAAGAGGAGTTCAGACCACAACCAAGACAACACTGCAGAGCTACAAGCAGCAAAGATGGTTGTTACTTTTGTCACAGTATATGTACTGCTTTTTGGGATTGAGAACACAATTTATTTTTATCAAATCTCACTTGCTCGGGAAACCAATAGTGCTCTGAGTGGCACTAGGTATTATCTATCAAGCTACTTTTCTACAGCATTTCCTTTAATACTAATCGCTTTCAACCAGAAAGTTAAATATAAAATCAGATGCACCTGATAATAAAACACAGCTACACAAAGTTATACAATTCTGTTTCATGGTTTACTTTACATGTAATTTCACAATCCAAGGAAGAAGTCATACTGACTGACTCAAAACCATCTATAATGAAAAGGAATCAGCTTCATTTATGCTAGGCACTGTTGAATGTTTATTTATCTGTTTTAGGGCAGAATGCATTGACAGTTCCTCAAATGCAGGAATTATTTTATATATATATATATATATATATATATATATATATATATATATATATATATATATATATATATCTTTATGAGTGTGTGTGTATATTTGTGTACCTGTGCAATATTATCACATCTGAACTAAACTATTGTTTGTTTGTTTGTTTGGGGGAGGTGGATTTTTTATCACTTTTTAATTAACAGTGTTGGATAAGTTATGTTTAATCAAATTGCATCTCACTCAATTGCACGACTGTGTGTTAGTTACATCCAGCATTAGTTTAGTCCTACCTGAAATCTGAAAACGTGTCACTTGAAGTAGTGCAACTTGAAGATGCAGTTTTCTTACTTTCTTAATTTGAATACTGTCCTTTAAGTCTGCTATTCTGTTTGCTATAAAGATTTACAACTTACAAACTATCACATCAAAAGTTATGCAAAAAAAAAAAAAAAAAAACAGAACAAAAATATGAAATCAAAGTGAACATGAAGCCTTATCCTATTAACTGGCATTCTTCAGATTTTAAGCTTTTATCAACATTTATGGTTTGAATGTGTAGCTATTACCCCATAAGTCAAAACAGTTTTGTTTTCTATTTTTTATTGTTATTTCACTTAACAAGGTAGGCTTTGGTCTATCTCATGTGGGTTTGAGTTGTGCTTCTGTGTTTCATCAGACTTGCATTTCATTATGTAATAGCTTCACTTGCAGAGTTACAGAGGGATTACTTAACATGGATCAGAGTATTACTAGCATGTGGATTAAAAATGAGTCTTATTTATCAATAATTTATAAGATTTTAAGAAATGAATTTTAAGTTTCTGATTCATCTTATTGGGAATATTCAACAAAAATCAATAACGAAATGTTCTCAGAAGATAATAAAAAATCATCTTTGAAATCCATAAACAACACAACATTGTCACTTTACTAGAGAATTTTTACATGTAAACATCTGCATAAAAGATTTTTAACACCACATAAAATTGTACTGATTCATAGGAAAGAGTAAATATAACGTTGGAGATGTGCCAAGATTTTAGATGCAAATTGGTTACACATGATTATTGAGTGTAAGGTGGTTGTACAATTGTGGAAAGAATTTAGAAATTTTGTTAAAGCACTATGGAAAGATAATTGTAATATAACAAATTCTTTGATCTTATTGAATGCCCCATTTCCATATGTCATTCCAGGAACCCAAGTACCTCTCCTTTAGTCAGTTTTGGCTATTGCTAGAAAAGTCCACAGAATGAACTGGAAAAGCAAAAATATCCTCTTTTTTAATGAGTTCATCTGTATAGCAAAAAATGCTTTTAGTAAGGAGTTACAAACTATTTGTTACAGAACAAAGAATATAAATGTTTATCTTGGCAAAAACATAAAGACCTATTAGAAAAATATTAATGGTTTTGTTCAATGTGAACCTTTGTTATAGACTCTGTATATAGTTCTGTTTATAGTTGTTTCATTTTTTTGTTAATTGATTATTATATATTATAAATCCTCTATCTAAGATTTTCATTGATATAAAATTCATAAAAAGTTTTTAAAAAGTATTACTAAGAATTTAGAGATCTAACTTCAGATCAGTCACTTCATGTGTAATTAACATTTAGTCTTTTTTTGAGTTTTTATCTGTCAAGCATTGCAAGGGAAAAAAAACAGAAAGCATCATCTGCAGTAGCACTTTACATACACATGATGTGACCAATGAACTGTTTTCTGCCTTATATTTATTTTATGAGTTTCAGCCACTCAGGGAAAATACTTAACAAGACCTTTCCCTACAGTGCACTTTACTTCAGCAAAGATTGTTTTTATTTGTTTCCATACTGATTGCATCAAAAAGCTGAGTGGCTATCGGTTCCCTTCACATGCTAATGGAGTTTTGTTTATTGGATGTAAAAACTGAAATTGCTACACATTTTGATGACAGCTAGATATATGGTGTGTATATATGTATGTGTATATATATATATATATATATATATATATATATATATATATTTATTTATTTATTTTTCCCTCACTGGAAGGTGCAGCATTATGACTTCATTATGCACTGAAATATGGACAAATACATGAACTTTCCTGATGCTGCAGGGATTCATAGCATCTCCGCATTATAGTTTAAGTTATATGGGCACAGAACCCATGCCGCTTGATATTCAAAATGATGTAAGGTGCTGAATCAACTGCTCTCCTTCTGGTCCATGAAATCAATATCTGCATCTCAAACCCAGGCTATATGGAGAACACAAAGTATGTCTGATGGGCCATCTCTGAATATCATATTACTAAACAGAGCAACAACATTTAGACCCAGTCTTCATTTCAGTATAAAGTAAATGGTGCCCATTTGCCAAAATATGAAAGGCAGTTTTTGTGCCATAGCATTGCAGTTTTATTATGGTACACTGGTTAAAAAATAGCTGGAGTCTGAGTCAATTTTCAGGGTCAGCTTGGAATTTTGTGCTTCTGTTTTGATCCCGGTGAGAGAAGGAGAAGAGAGTCATTGACTCCTGACACATTCTCTAATTTGGCAATGAGTATCTATGTAGGAACCTCCTAACAGGGCTGGTTGCTATTCAAGGCATCTGACAGGGAAATGCAACAACAAGCCTGCACACTCCTGCATCATCTGTGATGAGACTGCTGATCACCGAAGAGCCTATAGCTAACATTTCATCTTATGATTAGTGCCACTGTTTTGCTTCTGGTTCAAGAAGAAGGAAAGGGACAGTGAATGCTAGCAGTGTGAAACTGTGTTGAGGTCAAAACTAGTAGCAACCAGGTAGTAGCCAATTAGGTGAATCCTCATAATTTTTGACAAAGCTAACTCTTTATTTTCAGCTAGTACTGCTTGATTATCTACTGTCTAACCTAACTTCAGAGTATTTTCCTTTATAACTCATCCATCATTCTTCAGAATCTGCTATAGTAGTTTCCCACAAGTGTTTGGCAGTGCCCTGTATAGATGCAGGCACCTTGAGTCAACATTTTCCCTGTAAAAGTACCCTTGAAATATAACTCCCAATTGCAGCGAAAGCCAACACATTCTGGCTAGGCTTATAAATGCCTTCGGGCAGATAGCTTAGTACCTACCTATGAACCTATGAACCTATTACTTGGTTGCTTGCCCAAACTCATATTCAAGCTCAAGTGGCAGAAGCATCCTACACAAGTTACATGACACTTAAGTTCCTAGCTTTCTTTGAGATGGTGGCCTTTAAGTGTTTGGGATTTTAGTGGTTGTCAAAGAAACATGAAACTAAGACAACAGTGACAGAGAGTCAAAAGGTTTAGGACACTGTGATAAGTAAATATTTAGTATAGGTAAAACTGAGGTACAAAATAGTCTGGTGGCATAGAGGGATAAAGCCCTGACTAGATCCTAGGCACCCTGAGTTTTATTAATGGTTCAGATGCTTCACAGTTTAGGCAGGAAAGATGGGTACATTCTTTCTAGGTATGCAGGGTCATTTTGAGAGAAGATTTTGCTGTGATCTGGGAGAGGCTAGAGCTCACAGCAAAACATACCACCAAGTTGGGTATGTGGGAAGGCTAGGAGGAAAGCTTTTCTAATGGTCAGGAACAGGTGTGTCCAAAAGCCGATCTTAATTCCATTCCCTGCTGCCAGTGTACTGAAGAGATGATAGGACTAAGAAATGTTGACAAGTCACAGCACAAATGATGGCTTCTAGTGTCACATTTTTGTCCCCTCAAGGAACCTCTTGCTCAGCAGGCATGCTAATGAGCACTGTAAGGCCAACAACACAAGACGTCAGGGGACCCATCCGGTATTAGGATTACATCAGGGACAGCCTGGTAGGAGTACTTGGGTGAGCTTAGGGTTGTGTGGCTGTAGCAACTGTGAGAATAGCCAGATGGCTAACTTGGGCTAGGGGTAGACTTTTGGATGGGCTAGGGGTAGACTTTGGGATGGGCTAGGAGTAGAATTTTGGATGGGCTAGGGGTAGACTTTTGGATGGGCTAGGGGTAGACTTTGGGATGGGCTAGGGGTAGACTTTGCGATGGGCTTGGGGTAGAATTTTGAAGAAGGAAGAAGAAAATATTAAAAGCAGGGCCTGTCAAAGGAAACATATTGGATGATGTAAACAGATTGTGTTGCAAAAATATTCTTTTTTAAACACACATTTATTGAATTATCACTTCTGCCATAGGCAATTTTACATGTATACAAAAGTAATCAAACTGTATTAACAAATTAACAAACATTATATTTCACATATATTGCTATAGATCATATAACCTAAGAAACATTGCATAAATTATTCAATTCCTGACATTTTTTAAACAAGAAACATCTTTATTAAACCATCACTTATGACATAAGCAATCATACATTTACATAAATGAAAACAAACCCGCTGACACAATCCTAGTTGCAAGCATTTTATATCACAAACCATACTGACACACTCCCAGTTGCAAACATTATACATCACTTATAATCTACCCAACCATTTTCAGTGTAACATTACATAGCTCATTTAAGTCATGCCTTCTTTTATACCTCATTGCTCCTCTGTATGTATTGTTCCCACAATTCCCATTTTCCTATGTAGTTTGCTCCTACACTTTTCTAAAGATCTCAGTTCCATTGTTTTATCTCTGTTACTATATTCACTTCTTCTAATATAGTTGGTTTAGAGTTTGATTTCCATTTGTGTTCATAGGTTCATAGGTACGTACTAGGCTATCTGCCCAAGGGCATTTATAAGCCTAGCCAGAATATGTTGGCTTTCGCCACCCCCTTAGATTAGTTCCCTGTGCCTCTGTTCAGCAGAGCCATCAGTTCCCTGCACCACTGTCCAGCAGAGCCATTAGTTCCCTGTGCCACTGTCCAGCAGAGCCAGTGCAGTGATCCCCGGGGTAAATTTTCTGTTTCCCATCCACCCGTCAAGGTTTCTCTTGAAGAGTGTTAGTGAGGGGTTCTGCCTGATGTATATTGGAATCCTGTCCCAAAGCATCGGAAGTCTCTGGGATAGGAATCTAACCCTCCAGCATGTCCTATTTATCATTGTGGTGAGGTTTATATCTCTAGAGTGTGTGGCTCTCTGGTATTTGTTTTTTTTTTAGGTGGAGCATGTCCATCAATTCTGGGTTGGACATGGCCTTGTATGTCAGGCAGAGATCACCTCTGAGTAAGCGGTATGCAACTGAGTACAGCTGGAGTTTCTTGAGTCGGGCTGCATAGGACATCTGTTTGAGGCCAGTAATCCTCTTGGTGAGGTACTTTTGTGGCCTTTCCAGCTGTTGCAGGTGTTTTGTAAGGTACATCCCAAATGGGGCATTGTATTCTATCATGGGTCGAATGAGTGATGAGTAGAGAGGCACAATAACCTCTTTTGTTCTAGATGTGAACCCTTTTGTGATTAGGTGGGCCACATAGAAGGATTTTCTAATACCTTGGCAATATGATTATCAAAGGAGAGATTACTATCTACTTGGGTCCCCAAATGCCTTATTACATTTTCTGTGTTTAGGAGACTACCACCTATGTGGTAGTTCGCGGGTATTTTGTTTTTTCCAAA
Organism: Protopterus annectens; assembly: GCF_019279795.1. Taxonomy (NCBI): domain Eukaryota; kingdom Metazoa; phylum Chordata; order Ceratodontiformes; family Protopteridae; genus Protopterus; species Protopterus annectens. Next base: position 476,357,960 of record NC_056742.1, read on the forward strand.
GGGGATGACTATGCACTTTTTGGCATTTAGCTTGAGGCCATGATTTTGACACCAGGTATCTGTCTCAGTGAGACCCATCTGAAGGGTGTCTGTATCAGCCGGAGAATTAATTATGGCCCCTAGTTTGCAGTTGTCTGCGAACTTGGTCAGCCATAGTCCTCCTATGCTTGCCTGTACCTCTGAGAAGTATATACTGAACAGGAGGTGTCCTTGGACTGAGCCCTGGGGGATGCCACTTGTAACCGGTTTAGAGTCGGATGTAGAGCCTGCAACTCACACCATGTGGGTTCTATCCATGAGCCAGTTGGCAACCCATCTCGTGACGTAGGGGTTTATGTTCAAGCTGGTGAGCTTGTCTATAATACTAGAATGAGGAATGGTGTTGAAAGCCTTTGCGAGGTCTAGGTAGGCTGTGTGGACCTCCTTTCCCTCATCTAATGCCTTGTTAACCATCTCAAAGAAGTCCACCAGGTTTAGGAGGCATGATCTGCCCTTAACAAAACCAAACTGGATAGGATCCAAGGTTTGGAGGTTCCTAATGTCTCTGTTAATGAGTTCCATGATGATGCATTCCATAGCCTTGCAGACCAGGCTAATCAGGCTTATAGGGTGATAGCTCCCGGGGTCCGTTGTGGCTCCACCTTTGTGGAGCGGGATAACTGTTGCTGTGCGCCACTCTATGGGTGTGTAGCCTGTAGAGAGGCTGAGTTTGAACAGTGTGTTTAGGTGAGGGGTTAGTTCATTTTGGAGCTATTGTAAGACACAGCTTGGGACCCTGTCCAGTCCCATTGAAGCTGTGTTTTTGGCTTTGGATATAGCTGTTTTAACCTGTGCATCAGTGATTGATGGGGCTCTACATTCTTCTGGTATGCTTATGGGCCCTTTAGAGGGTGAGAGGGGGGTGAAGTTTGTACTAAACCTGTCTGCCAGAATGTTTGCAATATCAGTCAGTTCAGTGTATTTTGTGCCATTCTGCACTAACTCAGAGCAGATCTGAGAGTTTCCACTTAGGTTCTTGACATAGCTAAAGAACGCTTTGTGGTTATCTTTGGAGTCATTGGCAATTTTTCTTTCGAAACTAGCCTTGGATGATTTAATGAGGGATCATAGTTTCTTGTTGATACTGATCAGGGATATCTTTCCTTCTTGGGAATTTACTCTTTTCTGTACTAGTTTCCTCCTTCTGTTGTATAGCTTGTTTATGGCAGGGGTCCACCAGACTAGTTTACTTTTCTTGGAGGAGTGAGTCTTGGTTTTACTTGGGATAGCATGATCCATGCATTCCTGCAGATGCTCATAGAGTGCCTTTGTAAAGGTTTCAGCAGCTTGGACAGCATTGTCCTTTAGCATGGGGGCTGTGAACCTTTCCACCTCAGTCTTAAGTAACGTGAAGTTTGCTTTTGAAAAGTTTTTCATGGTGGTTTCCTTGATTGGGGGTGGGGGCAGAATGTGGATATCTAGAGTGATTAGTCTATGGTCTGATCTAACCAGTGAGGGGTTGACCTCCGGTGTGGAACACTGGTCACCCAAGTTGGTGATGACCAGATCCAATATGTTGTTCCCTCTGGTGGGGGTGTTGACCAGTTGATCCAGGGCATTCGAGTTTATAAATTCTAGGAAGCACTGGGCAAGGGAGTTAGTACTTGAGTAGTTCTCCCAGTTTATGTTTGGGTAATTGAAATCACCCAGTATTAAGGTGTTTGGTAGGACCTTCATATTTCCCAGTGTCTCCAGAAATGCGGAATGGGAGTCCTGGGCCATGGTGGGTGATCTGTAGCAAGCTACAAGTTGGATTGCAGTTTTGCCCATTGTTAGTTGCACATGGATGATCTCTGATGCATTGTGCTGCACCACTAACCTGGAGGTGTGGGTATCCTTGATGAATATGGATACACTCCCGCCTTTTTTTCGGTCCTGGTTCTGTGGCCGAAAGATATGGTATGAGTTATAGCCTAGTAGTGCTGGGGTGCTCTCAGGAGCCTTAAACCAGGTTTCGGTCACTGCACAGATGTCGATGTTCTCCACACTGAGGAGTGCCTCGAGTGCGTGCATTTTGAGGTTTAGATTTCTGGCTTTGAGTAGCATTACCCTCAGTTTGTGATTACTTGTGCTATTTATGATGGTGGGTTTGTCTTTTGAGCCTTGCCTAAAAAAGGCACTATGGGGGTGGCAAGAGCCTTGGCCAGTATTCGAAAGCCTAAGGGTGATAGGTGCAAGCCATCTATTGCGAAGCAACATGGCTTGTCGAGCATGTCATCCCAGGTTGACAGATACTGGATCCCATTTGAATGACACCAGAAACTTATCCAGTTGTTGAAATTGATCATGTTTTCTTTATACTGTGGCATCATTCTTGGTGAGGGCAGGATGCTACTCAGGGTAAGGGTCATACCGGCTTGGGCTACATGATCAGAGAGCTCTTCCATGTCTCTTTTCATGTAGTCCAGGGAGGTACATCTCAGGTCATTCATGCCAACATGGACAATGACAGAGTTGTATTTGTACTTGTTCTGGAGTGAACTGAGTGCTTGTGATATGTGGCAGATCCTGGCACCTGACAGGCAGTTAACTGTAACCTTCTCTTTGTCCAGCCTAGTTAGTGGGACATCAGTATGCCTGACTATAGAGTCGCCTATTACTAGTGTGTTGGGTATGTTATTTTGCATTAAGGGCTGTGACTGCGTGGCACGCTGATTATGTGGAATATGTGTTTCATGGTTGGTGATGGGGTGTGGAGGTTCTAGGATGTCTGCTTTGGAGGTCTCTGTTGCTTTTGCAGATTTTTATTTAGAGCCTCCGAGTATGTTTTCATGTATTCATGTGTGTTATTTGCCGGTGTTGGTTTATTAGGTCTATGTGAGACTGGTGGTGTGTTGCAAGTATTATCCTTCTCCTCTTGACTGTCAGTTCCAGTCTTGGGTTGAGAGAGCTTTGCCTCCAGTTTGGCTGTATAATTGCATCTCTTGCATATATTAGTGTTTGGTGGTAGGAGGAGAGGGTTGTCTGTGTACATGAGGCAGTTGTAACATTGCCTCAAAATGCCCAGATTCACCATTTGGACTGGAGAGTACACCAGAAACTGCCCTTTGGACATGACTGAATAGGTAGAGTAAGCTGTTTTTCTGATTGGCTGGTGGGAACGAATAGAGAGCCTTGTCATTGTGGACAGTATAGTGGGGTCTAGTGCTAGGGTTAATTAGTGCTTGCTATGAGTTTTAAGCAAGTGCTTGACTGTGAAATGAATGGTTTGAGTGCTAAAGTTGAAGGTTTGTCTAGTTCCAAGGGAAAAAATTGAAGAGAAGACTTTGTGGAGCCAAGAATAGTTTAACTCTAGCTAAATGGTGCTGCCCGGTGCACAAAACCGCACAAATGCGGTTTTTATAGCAGGGAAGTGAAAGAGATAGAAGTTAGCCCAAAATGGCTGATAAACTACTAACTTCTGGGCTGAAACCACTCCTCCAGGGACAGATAGGCTGCTCAAAGCTCCCCCTCTCACAGTTGAACAGAGAAACTTCCTTCTATCCAAGTAAGATATGGGCAACACAGAAACTTGTAACTCAGCCCTGGATTCAGCAATAAGCTGAAAACTGGACTATACTAGTTCAGAAAGGCGGGTAACAAGTATATATATTTTTTAAAGAAAATAGATTAGATACAATCAAAACAACACTTTAAATGCACAGAAAGGCTATCACACTTTAGTGTGTAGCCTACAACAGTTAAACAGATTATTTAAACACAAAAATGACTTAATTCTAAGATTTAAGTTTAGATTTAAATTTATTGTAGCACAGGGAAGATGAAGTTCCATGATGAAAGAACAATTTCTTAGAGAAATGTCTGTATAGTAGAGAGATTTACAGACCTCAGCATCTTAACCAGATGTTTGTCTTTTTGGCTTTTCCAGTTAGGGGTAGCCACAGCAGAACTCCGGTCCGCTAATGACTGGCAGTAGATTTTTTTTTTATGGTGTGAGTTGCCAGCCTGACACACAACCTTCAGTGAAGGCACACCCATTCACACATGTCTTTCGGAGGCCACTCGACCACGGGGAGGGCATGCAGACTCCACGCAGAAGGCACTCCAGCCGTGAATCAAACAGGAGAACATCTTGCTGTGAGGCAACAATGCTACCACTGTACCACCGCTGTCATAAGCACTAAGGACACAGTCCCTGTAGCTAAAATTCACAGCTACATTTCTCCAGAACTTAGAAAATAACTAAATTCAGAAGTTTTTCAACAAGTATTAAAATTATTTAGCAACTAAATTGTCCTTGTTTTACATAAAAATTTGAGTTAATCTTAATACAGCCTGCCCTAACTTATTCTCTTACCTTACACTTCTTCTCAGTATCTTATGTATTAAATCCTAATACCCTAATCACCACACTTCTCTTCGACTTTTCCCTTCTTCTTTTCTTTCCCTACTAAAAAATCTGCCTCTGTTGTTTCACTTACCCTACAATTCTCATCCTTCTCTTGAAACATACATCATATCTCTCTATTTTTACATCTTTGTTGTAACTCTTTTCTCTGTACATTTTATGTTTATATGCATCCATCCTCTTTAATATGTAGCTTTGTATTTTAATCTTAATAGATGGTGTGTGAAAATTGTATTGATTTATATTACTCTTAAAAATATGTTTCATTTTTTGCATTCTTAATGTTTGTCTTTATCAACTAGAGTAATCGAAGTTGTAGATGACTTTACTGATTAGCGTGTCTAACTGGGTGTCCAGTGTCCACTGAATGTAGCAGCTGCCCAACATAGATATCACAGTAAACAAATGAAAGTCAACAAAGAAAAATTAACAAATCAAAAAAGAAGTCTGAGTAAAAGCACTGCACCTGTATTGTTAGAGTACAGAGAGTAATAAGAAGCGGTTAGAGTCAGTAGATGAATAAAAACAGGAGGCAATACAGGTGGTCTGCAGTTGTACTGTTGGCGGTGGGCTGGAGAGACAGTGATAATCGTTTTAAGATAAAAGTACAAATGATACTTGCATTTGCATTAGCTATTGGGGATTGGCGGATAACTGATATTCCAAATGTTGGCAGGGAGGTAATGAGTATCTGAACTTCCTGGCCATATTATATGCATACTAAGCAATTAGATTCTGGAATGTGGTTTGCTGCCTGCAATGGGTATACAAGAAGAATTTTATATTCTTTGCTTAATTATATTGGCTTAATGCAAAGGTATATTTTTAATATTCAGAGTGATCAAATTCCAAGCCTGCTATAGGCCTTTAATGAGTTTGCTACCAATTAATGAAGGATCATAAACTCTTGTACTCAGTCAGCAGTCCAAGCCCTTCTTAAAGGTATACGTGTAGTCCAGCCTTCTAATTTGTAGATGTAAAGTATCCTACCACAATCCTGATCTACTGTGGAGGGTTCTCAGTTATTGTTTAGTTTTAAAACTAAGCACCTCAATAAATTACTAGTTGTTTCTACTTATCCATGCATGTTTCTTAATTTTAACAGTAAAATCAGCCACAAAACTATTATTATTCACATATGCACCCTCACCCTTGCCCACAACATTCTTTATAAACCTTCTAATACTCCAAGTTTAACTACCCTAATCACTCCCTACACAAATCTGAAGTCCTTACACTCATCTCACAAACTACTAATCCACACCACTAAACCTAACAGAGCTAGGGATTCCCTTTTCTCTAATTCTGTAGGTAAATCCTGGAATCTCCTCCCTTGTGACCTCTCCTCACTCCCCTCATTATCTCTGAATAAAAATAGACTTAAACTTCTCCTCAAAACTCACTTGCTATGCCCCTGTTCAAAACCAGACTAGTCATCTACCTCTACTAATTTGTCTAACCTATCCAGTGCTTACTAGCCTCTACTACTTTTTTTTTCATCTTATCATACTTTTCTTATCTACCCCTTTTCTTTTTTTATGTCCTCTGTTTACTTTCTCTTCTTAAAAAACTCTTTTGCTACATTACTACTCACCTAACTTCCTTTGTTTACCTATGACCTAACCGGACATGTCTCCATACCTGAAATGTCACTGTTTTATGATTTTTGTCCTCAATAATATAGCCTGTTACAAACTCTGTACCATTAATTACTTAATACCATTGTTGATGATTTTTATTTCCTTTTTAAAGTTGCTATTTTTATTAGTATATTGATATTTTTTCTGTGTTGTTTGAACTTGTACTATTGTATTTAGACCATGGCTTGGAGCTTATCTCCCCGGGCCTCTACTGAAAAAGGACATGTATCCAGCTAGACTAGCCCAGTCAACAAATGTAAAATAAAAATAAAATGTATATATCAATATTAGGTCGCCTTTCACTAATCTATACTTAATAATGTGCAGGGACAATTTCTCCAGCCTTAGTCTGTAACTATTTTTTATAGTGTGTCCTGAGTAAAACCTTTGATTTTTTCCAAGCCTTTTCATATGAATTATATGAACAGATTGGTGTGCAGTATTCAATATCAGGCCTTATTGCTGATTTCTGTAGAGAGACATCATCAACGCACCATCAGCCCTACTTGGCATTGATCACAATATGTCCGTGATAACACTGTAACATTTTCCTATAACCACAAGTAAGTTTGTCTCAAATGTCTTCATTTTGTCAAACATCACATCACTCCCATGTCATTTAGACTGTCCACTAACACATTATTTAACATTTAAGGATAGTAAGGGTTTTACCCAAAAATGTATCTTCTTAGTTGTTTTTTTAACATTGAACTTCATATTCTTCATCCTAGACCATGCATTCATAGAATCCAGAAATCCTTGCATGGTGCACTGATCTTTTAAATTCATGGTCACTGCCACTTACTATGTTCATTTTTGGGGATGCAGAGATCCTGCAGAAGGTCTTTCACATCACAATTTTTCCAACCAGCCATCTCTCCATTCTGTTAAGCAAATATTGTCCTTTTAAAACCCCTTCTGACCCATTTCTTCTCAGAGTCACATGTGCAACAGAGGGACTACACTCTCTTGAATTATTCTGCATACTGGCAATAGTTCCACAGAAAAGAACCAACTCACCAGTACTGTCTGAATTAATTTTACCTTAAATAAATGCATTTAAAAAGCCTAGCAAAAACAATGAATATTACCCCTCCCCCACCCCAGAGAGCTATCTGCATGGGAATGAAGATGAAGGAGCAAGATATTAAACAGAATGTGCAAATGAATGAGATCGCCCCCTCAGATTCAACCCCATCATTCTATATGCAGTATAGTAGGCCTGTTGGTTGACTGAATGGTCTTTTGAGTTGGCTACATACATATTGCATCTCTTACAGGATATATTCTTTTCTTTCTCTCATTAATTCTCTTATTGCCAGTGTTATCTAGGTCAAGGACATGAGGGATCAACAACTTGTTCTGCTACAAAGTGGACACAAGTATTGTCCAATAATACGAGGAATGCCTTAATAAACTAACACTGAAGTGTTTAAATGGAGTAGTTGTTTTTGTCAGTGCTCTGCAATCTCCACTGAACACCTCCTATTGGTCTTTGACATGTGAAGTACGTGTTTTGTTCTTACAAGGTTCGACATGATACACGTTCTTTGTTATCAGTTTGCGACCTTGTTGTCTCAGTAATTTACATTTTGATTATGTGAGCATTCAATCCACCAAAGTAGATCCCTCTCAGGAAATCTCTGAATGCCTTGACCAGATTCCGTGATTTATGCTCTTTTACAGCATCCATTTCCCTGTCTTATTCCACTATGTCCTAGTGTCTATTCTCTGCTCTCTCACTCTGTTGTACCTCTAGTTTGCAATATCTCTGACTCTTGCTTCTCTGTTATGATCCCTCTTCTACCCTTGGACAGCTTGGCTAGATCTATGCCACCTTTTTGCTTTACAATTAGATACGCAAAAGAAGCCTTAGTTTCACCTATTTGACCCCTACTGTTAACTTACTTTTGATGTTTATGTTTGTTCCTCTTAACTCATTTGTTGCCTTTCTGATTGACTCCTTATAACGTGGCTCTTCATCTTCCTAGTTGACTCCATTGTATGCCCTTGGCATCATTAACTGCTACTCATGACAAAAGAAAATTACACATTTTGATTTAGAATTTAAGCAGTTAGGTTTTTTTATGACTTTTTCATGAAGCAATGTCAGTTCTTGCTTATTAATTAAAAGCATGTTAAAAGCCTAACACATTTAGTTATGAAATGTCTGAAGTTCATGTTCTTTTTTTTTTTGATCTTCACTAACAATTGCTGTATTAATTCAACAGTATAACACTTAAGTAGTTGCTAGGGCTAACAAAAAAAGTTTAATTATACTGTAAACTAAACTGTTTACCTCAACATGTGATAAATGCAAGTTTGTGTGCATTTATTTGCAAGAAGGAACCCATTACTCCTTGTGCCAACTGTAGTCAAACTAATGCCATGCAGAGGAAACTGCATATGTATTTCTCCTAAAAACTGAACCAATTGTTATTTATTATTTATTTATTTATTTATTTATTTATGTCCAGTTTGATGACAAGTTTAGTTACATATTTTTATTTTATTTTTTTTTATTTTACATTTGTTGACAGGGCTGGTCCAACTGGATATTGAGTCCATTTTTAGTGGAGGCCCGGGGAGAAAAGCTCCAAAAATACTTTCATTTATAAACAGAATTACAGAGTGTAACATTTTAATTAATGAGCATTTAAAGTGTCAAGTTCTGTCAGGAGCAAAAATTAGGACATTAACATACTAACAGTCAATTTACTTGTAGACTAAAAAAAAAATTAGTAAGCAGAAAAGGTGGAAGTGGTAGAAATAGATGGAAATGTTAGTCAGGGTTTATGCAGGGGCAGAGCCAGTGGGTTCTAAGGAAAGTTTTGAGCTGGGTTTTAAAGCAGTGAGGAGAGGAGATGGAAGAGAGATTGTCAGGAAGAGAGTCCCAGGAATTTCCAGTAGTGTTAGAGAACAAGGAGTTACCTGACAAGTTGTTGGCTTTACAAGTTGCTATGAGGTGTTTGTTAGAGGAACGCCGGCTTTTGAGGTTGCGGTATGGAGGTATAAGGGAAGTGAGTATAGGGGTATTAGTGGGCTTGTACAGAATTTTTTGGGCTAAGACGAGTTGATAGAACAAGATCAGATTTTGCAATTCTAGCCATCCTAATTCCTTTAAGTTTTTGCACTGGTGAGTTCTGTAAGTAGAACCAGAGGCAAATCTGGCGATACTATTATAGGCAGTAGACAGTTTCTTGAGGTTAGATTTGGAGAGGTTAGAATAAATAGGTGAGGCATACAGGAGGGTTGAAACCAGATGGGAGTGGGCAATGGAGGTTCTGGCTAGTGGAGAAAGGAATGGTTTGATTCTATAGAGTGAGCCTAGTTTTCTGTTGACTTGTTTAATAGTGTTATTTATGTGAGAAGCAAAGGATAGGTTGTTATCTATTTCAACTCCCAGGAGCCTAGTGGAGGGGTCTGGAAATATACTGGGATATATGGTATACAACCATAGTCTAGAAGGCACATTTACAATTTCATATCATATTAGAGAGCAGGCATAAGTTCTTTTGTTACAAAGTACAATTAAGATATTTACCATATGTACATTTTTGTGGTTAGCTAGTACTCAGAGTTAGTCAGGAGTTTAGGAGAGGAGTAAAATATTAGGTGGGGAGAATGCAGTTGCATTTCTTGCTATAGGAAAGGTAGGAATGTAGCTGAGTTTTAAAGTTTTCAAAGTTTTCACAAGCCCTTAGAGAGGAAGGAAGAGAATTCCATTTTTTATCTAAGGAAAAGGATAGCAGAAGATGACCAGCGAGACAATTGGGTTTTCGGACAGTGATTAGGTTTTGGTGAGTAGATCTAAGAGTTCTCTGAGGAGAGTAAGGTAGAAGGATGTTGGAGAGAGCAGGGCACTTAGATGGTTGAAAAATTAGTTCATGGGCTACAGTTATTTGAAGATAGTCAAGATGGCTGGAGAGTTCAAGCCAATTTAACAAATGAATGGCAATACAATAATGGGAGGAGAATTTGGCTTTGGTAGCAAATTTAGAAATCTTATTATAACAGACTTCAAATTTTGAGGTGAGAGCAGCAGATATGTTTGTTAATAGAGGAGCGCCAAACATTAGTGAGGGGAGTAGATAGATAGTGGCAAGAGTTTGTCTGGTGGAAGGAGAGAGAAAGTAGATATTCCTGCATAGCAACCTAGTTTTATGTGGGTTTTCTTAATGTTTTGCTGGATGTGAGTGTCGAATTTTAGGAGTTGGTCAATGGTAACCCCCAAGTAGTTTGGCGAAGGGAACAACCTCAATAGTAGAGTTGTTTTGGCTAATAATTTGGAATGAGTTTTTATCAAGGGGGTAGATTTTGAGTGAGAGAATAACATAATTTTGGATTTATTAACATTTAGAGAGAGGTGGTTTTAGTTTTCAGTGGTGGAGAAAGCAGTTTCGGTCATAGTTTTAAGCTCTGGGAGGTTAAAGGTGCAGTAGATTAAGGTAGAACCATCTGCATATTGTACAATTTTGTTGTTGGGTATGGCTTTGTGGAAATCATTAACAAAGATGTTAAACAGCATTGGACCAAGGATAGATCCCTGGGGTACACCAGTGGGGATAGGAAGGAAGGTTGAGGTGCCTTTCCCCCACTTCACAGCTTGAGACCTGTCAGAGAGGTAGCTTGAGAACCAGGATAAGGTAATCAGGGAGAGTTTAAGGTTAGAAAGATGGTTCAAGAGATGGGTGTGGGAAATGGTATCGAATGCCTTGGACAGATCTAGTAGAACTGTTGATACTATTTTTTCAGAGTTACAGGCAAGATTTATTGTGTCTAAGAAGGAGAGAAGTGCGGTGATAGTACAATGGCCAGGACGGAAGCCGTGTTGAGATGGAGTGATTAGCTGGTGATTGGTTAGGAATGGCATAAGCTGGATGTGGATGCATTTTTCCAGACGTTTTAATTGTAAACATGTCTTTGTGTGAATTAAAAAGCCCATCTGCAATGTTTCATCAATACCTGTCCTGAATTTTCCCAAGCAAGTTTTTATTTATATTAAGTAGAAGAAAATCACTTCCTTGCTTTTTATAGTTTAGGGTGACATGTATCGTTATCTGGTTTTATCATATTTAATAGTGTTTGTATAAAATAAATTTCATACACAATTATCAGTAAAAAGGTGAAACAAGTCATTTTATTCACTTTTCAGCAGAGCCTTGTAATAATTCTCAAATGATTTGATAATCTTTTTTATAAGGGAAAAGTCTGTAACTGTGCAAAAACAACCATCAGTACAGTAT
>NC_056742.1:476376732-476464232 GCF_019279795.1 Protopterus annectens
CAATATACACATGAGAAGGCAGCACATATAATAACAGTGTGCTCCATGTTACACAACATGCTGACTAGAGCACATGGCAGTCTGCCAGCTGCAGGTGTGGGTGAACTACACCAAGAACCCCAGATGTCTGAAGATGAGATCCCACACATATCAAAGGAGGAGCAGGAGGATGTAGGGGACAGAAAACACAGGTGTAGGCAACATAGGGTACAACCACAAGTGCAGTTCCAGACAGCACAGCAGTGTCTGACCCTCAGGTTTTAGTCATGGCAAGCCACACATACATGAGTACACAGATTAAGCATTGATGTTCAGATGCTGACCCAGCACAGCAGCTCAGATTGCATCTAATGACAATTACCCACTAGATGTACACACTGAGCATCACACATAACAACCTAATCATAAAATATATAATTATGAACATATATAAATCTAAAATCTATCACAATAGAGATCATCAACCTAGGGCACAAATGACACAGGTATACATACAGACTCAGATTGTTGTATCTTTCTATGGCACACATTAAGGGACACATATTAGTGCAACACATTCCTATCTCTCCGCTATAATAAGGTGCAAATAGGTAAACAAGGCAGGACATAATGCACAACTTTTAATATCTCAAGCAAAAATATATCACTGTACAGTAAGGGATAAAGTAATACAATAAATGGAAGTCAACTATAATTAGGAAAACTATTGGACTCATGGCTTCAGACATGTCAATGAACACAGACAGATGACATTGTCAGTGTTCTGCAAAACAATCATCATCACCACAGGGTGAAAATGACAGTACAGGATAGAGTGGATCAACTGTTTGTGTTACTCTAACCCAGTCTAAGGCACCCTCACTGACCACTCAGACCATGTTCTGTTCTGCCCTTGCCATGTATGGAAACACTTGACCCAGGTTGCTCCACAGAGGAGAGTGAGGGACTGACACCAGCATGTGGAAGTGAAGTAGCATGAGTGTGATTTGACCATCTAGTTATGACTGCAACCTCATAGCAGAAGGACCAGCAGTAGAAGTGTGCACTCATTGGAGCATAGACATTGGTCCCCGATGGGCAAGGTTGGTTCTGCTGAGAGGGGCCTGCCTCTCCAATGTGTCAATCAGCTAATCACAGTCAGGGCATACAAAACCCTGCTTTTACTACGGCACTGATGTAGGATAGTAGAGGCCAGAGATTGTACTCCCCATGCCACAGATGACATGCTTTCATTCTGAGTAGCCAGTGATGCCCTTACCTCATTGCATCTGCCCTTCTGTCCTTCATGCAGTAAATGAGTCTGTTGTGCAACACAATCTGTTTCACGGGCAAGTGCTTAGATGCCAGATGCACTATGTTGCTGGAAAAGTTCATTTTCCTGTAGGAGTAGGCAGACACCCTATAACATCTGCTCATGCACACCACCTGCACTCCTACATACGATGGCCAGTATTAATGTATTGTGAAGAACTGTCAACAGCAGCAGCAGTCTCAACTTCTGTCCGGTGTTCACTGGCTTCATCCTGTCCACCAGTCAATGTCCCCTCATTGTCATAATGGCTGGACAAGTTTACTTCCACATCTACATGACTGCCACCATCTTTTCTGGACTGTATTGCCATGTCACTGTCCTGTGTGCCAGGGGCCATGTTACTGTCTGTGATGCATCCAATCCCACATTGTCATCATGGGATGGGCTGATGGAGGATTCAGATAGTTGATGTGCTAGAAGAAGAGGCAGACGACACAGATCAGAACAAAGTGCTTACATTGCATGTAGGATATCATTTAAGACATATGACTCATATATCGCTCTGCTAAGTTACAAATAATACTGATTTACTATTAGGTCTTGTCTGTGTATGGGTAAGAGAATCTACATAACAGGGAGCTGACAATTAGATTACACAGCCAACACACATAACATATGTGATGAATACAAAAATAACACACACCTGACAAGTCCTCCTGGGAAGATGATGTAGTAGAAGAGGGTTGCACTTCCACTAGTGTAGGGAAAAATGTCAGCATTATTAATCACATCATTGCCAGGATGAAACATTCAAACAGCATTAAAACATAAAGCAGGTTTTACATAGACAGACCATGTGTTTGTGCACTGGATGATGATGCAGTCTGACCTAGGAATGGGTAGAAGGACACAGTATTAATGGCGGACTACAACAGGGGTAACACCAATGACAGTATTAATGGGGGACAACAACAGGAGTAACACCAATGACAGTATTAATGAGGGACAACAACAGGAGTAACACCAATGAGACAGTATTAATAGGGGGACAACAACAGGAGTAACACCAATGATACTATTAATGGGGGACAACAACAGGAGTAACACCAATGACAGTATTAATAGGGGTCAACAACAGGAGTGACAGCAATGACAGTATTAATAGGGGACAACAACAGGAGTAACACCAATGACAGTATTAATGGAGGACAACAACAGGAGTAACACCAATGACGTATATGAAAGATAAGTAATAGCAGATCACTGATGGAGCAGACTACCACTGTTGTGAGTCTGTGTGTTGTACTGCGGATCCTGCAGTGGGAAAATAAAGAGAAAGACAACACAGCATTGAATTCAGGTAACAGAATACTGAAAACATGATATGTACAATACAGTAACAGGGGCTGCATATACTTATGTGCTGAGTGTTGCACCTGTTTGTCAGATATCCTTTTGTTGTAAAACACTGACATTTACATCATATATCACAGGTATGATAAACATTGCTGCAAACTATGAAACTCTTGCAGTAACATACCTGGTCTGTCTGTTCTTGTACCTGCATGTCTTGGGTCCTCACTGGATGTACCTATTGTACAATACTATAGAAATATCAATATGACAGTAAACAGCATTGCCATGACATGAGGCTGAGGAAATAACAGGTAGTGGTCACAGTAACACAGTATAGAAACACTCACCTGCCCTTTCCCGGTGATGTCCTAAGCTAAATGGACCTGTGAATAATAATGCAGACAGCATAAGACATTGGTTGCATTGCAGTTGTGTGAGTACCTGCCATTACACTTACATTCATCTTCATCACCTGTGTGCTTGGTTCAGGTCTGCTGCTGTAAATAAAAAAATGACAATACATGAATATGCATGCAACAGCAATATGCAATGCTTTACTCTGTAGTCATCCATGTCACGCAAAGTAAGACATACATGTGCGGCCTGGCACACCTGTATCTATCCCAGCTCTGGGGATGTGCGACTCCTCACTCGACATATGCAGGGAGGCAAGAAATATTGTAATCTCATCAAGGGTGTTAATGTTGGTCCACCACCAGTTGCATACCTCAGTCTGTCATACCATCTTAACCTGTTGACTGTATGGGGGATCAAGTTAGAGTAATGTCATCGACAGGCTTCAGAGGATCTTCTGTGACCTCTAACCACATTAATTATGTTAGTGATGTTGGACCACACTCCATTCCTCTATACTGTATTTCCTGCCCATTCAAGCAGTCTCCATCCATATTGTTTCAGACCATCTAGTATGATATCATTTTCCTGTGGGGAGAAATTGCCATCCCTAGGTCTATTTACAATCTGAAAGACAGTGATATGCATATGATCATATTCCTATGGGGTTACAGTTGTGCAGATGATTATGTGGACAGTGTATGTCATCATAAATATTATGCATTCCTATGCAATGCAAAAGTCTATGAAACACTGACAGTGATAAATACAAATGCGACATATAAAATGTAGTGCCAGTGCCTGCATACATAATAGCTGTAAAATCAACATAACTTATGATATCTGTAGAATTTGAACCCCTTACACTGCATATTTTTGAATACCAGCAAACTCCACAAAACGTCATACTTAACAGGCAAATAAAAACAACAAAACACACACCACACAGATGTCACAGTGAAAAGTTTTAATCCTGTTTTACCACTTTAATTTCAAAAACTACAGGAACTTCTTCAGCAACAGTAAAATAATTTCCTGGATACATTTAAAAGGCCAAAAAAGGTGCCAAAATGAGAAAAACTTAAAGTGATAGAGCTTAAACAAAGTCTGTCCACACAACACTGCAAACCAAGCTCAGAAATGATTTAAGTGAAAATAGATAGTGTCAAATACCTAGTAAAAATACAAGAAATAATTGACAAGAATAAACTCCTAAATATAATCAATTTAAAAAACTGCATATGATTAAATAAATACATAGTCAAATACTAGCAGCTTTAGATTTAAGTGGAGTTTTAATGGAAATAAAGTCATTGATTCCAGGGTAAACTCCTGCATTCAAAATTAGTTGCAAAAAAAGCTTACGTTGCTCTAAACATAGTTCCTAATCACCCCCCCCCCACACACACACACACACCAATAGGTAGTGGGACTTTCTCCAAGACTGCAAAAACACATTTCTTAAAGTCTTTACATATAATACAGTGTTTGCATAGAGCATGGACGCTGTGTTCCTTTTTAATCACATAAACATGCTGGTAATTTTTTTTTCTCTATGCCCCAATACTCTTGCCAATATAAAATACTGGGCAGAATGAAAAAAAGGCAGTGTAAACAACCCCTTTTGTTTCACACTTATAAATACAGTATCTCTCACTAATAACAAATTGGAGTAACCTACCACAGAAAAATATGGATCTTGCAAAATAAACCTGCATTGCTTGCAGGTGCCATGGCATTTCATCCCAGCATTTCTAAATAAAACATCAATGCAATTTCTGCTATTTTCAAATAAAATATTTAAATTCTAAGTGTTCTTGTAGATGAACTTTGCTTGCTCACCCAGCTACCTTGTCATGCCAAAAATTACAAAAACCGTGCTGCAATGGCTATTGTTTACACATTTTAAAGAAAAAAAAAAGAACCTGCTGAATTCAACCACAAAGGCTTGGGACATATCTTGTGACTATTAGCATGCTCCTTTGGATGAAACAAATGTGGGTCTCATATTAGATCATGATATTTAATACTCCTATATTCTACAACCCAGTTGTATAAATCTTCCAACATCTTGAAAGGGTAGCCACGATCCCTAAAAACTTAAACATTTTTGTAAGTATGAATTAATACAGACTAACCTTGCAGTGAGCTTCCTAGTAAAGGCCGTGAGCAAACTGTTAATAAGTGCTCCACATTTTGCCATCTTGGTTCCACATGGGAGGCAGCGTTCTACATTTCAGTGATGGAGGTTCATCAACAATGCTGCAATAGACTGTTAGAATATAACACAGAAAGCTTACTGCAGGACACAAATAACAACTGTTACTAAACCAGTAATGAAAATGCTCAGTAACATGGTTTTAAGAATCTCCCAATAAAAGCATTACTCCTTTCTCGTCAGCTGCATAAACCACAGTAAAATAGGAAACACCTATTGCCCTCAGTGGCAACACTCAGATCTGCTCTGAGTTCATAGGTAGGTACTAGGCTATTGGCCATAGGGTCTATACAAGCCTAGCCAAAAAGGTACCCTGGCTTTCGCCACCCAAGAAAATTATTTTCCTGTGCCCCTGTCAAGCAGAACCACAGAAATGATCTCCGGGGTGAATTTCCTATTACCCATCCAATCATCAAGATTTTTCTTGAAGAGTGCTAATGAGGAGCTCTGTTTGACATAGATAGGTAGTCTGTTCCAGAGTATGGGAAGTCTCTGGGACATGAAACTATCCCTCCAGCATGTTCTGCTTATTGTGGTGACAAGGTTTAGGTCCCTAGAGCATGTAGCTCGGAGGGATTGGGATTTCTTTAAGTGGAGCATGTCCAGCAGCTCTGGGTTTGACATAGGTGATATGCAACGGAGTAAAGCTGGAGTTTTTTGAGACAGTCTGCAAAAGGCATCTGTTTGAGATCAGTAATCCTCTTTGTCAGGTATTTTTGCAGCCTTTCCAGTTGTTGTAGATGTCTTGTGAGGTACATACCAAAAGGAGCATTGTACATGATCTGCCTTTTACAAACCCAAACTGTGTGGGGTCCAGAGTTTGGAGATCTCCAATGTCTTTGTTTATGAGTTCCATGATGATACGTTCTATGGCTTTGCAGACCAGGCTCATCATGCTAATGGGGTGGTAGTTCCCGGGGTCTGTTGTGGCCCACCCTTTGTGGAGTGGGATAACTGTCGCGGTGCACCATTCAAAGGGCACAAAGCCTGAGGTGAGGCTATGATTGAACATGGTACTTAGGTGGGGGGCCAGTTCATTCTGTAGTTCATGTAGAAGGCAGCCTGGGATGTTGTCAGGTCCCATGGATGCTGTGTTCTTGGCTTTGGAGAGTGAGGTTTTTACCTGTGAAGCCATGATTACAGGAACTTTGCATTCTTCCGGTATAAATATGGGCCCTTTAGGGGGTGAGAGGGGGGTAAAGTTAGCACTGAACCTATCTGCCAGGATGTTGGCAGTATCAGTTGGTTCTGTATATTTAGTGTCATTGTGCTGTAACTCAGCACAGATCTGATTGTTGCCATTGAGATTCTTGACATAGCTATAGAATGTTTTGTGGTTGTCTACAGAATCAGTGGCAATTTTGTTTTCATAACAAGCTTTGGAGGATTTTATGAGGGATCTCAGCTTCTTACTGAGGCTGACCAGGGAGTTCCTCCAATCATGGGATTTTACTCTTTTTTGCAACAGTTTCTTTCTTCTGTTGTAGAGTTTGTTTATGGCAGAAGACCACCAGATTAGCTTCCTTTTTTTGGAGGATAGCATCTTGGTTCTGTTAGGGATAGCATGATCCATGCACTCGTGTAAGTGCTTATAAAGTGCATTTGTGTAGGATTCAGCAGTCGTACCTCTATTGTCCATCTGCATGGGTGTTGTGATATTTGCCACTTCTGTCTTAAGAAGCGTGAAGTTGGCTTTGGAGAATTTTTTACGA
Source organism: Protopterus annectens (assembly GCF_019279795.1). Lineage (NCBI taxonomy): Eukaryota > Metazoa > Chordata > Ceratodontiformes > Protopteridae > Protopterus > Protopterus annectens. The sequence continues at coordinate 476,383,625 of NC_056742.1, forward strand.
TTGTTTTCCTAATTGGGGGTGGGAGAGTGATGTGGATGTCTAGGGTGATTAGTTTGTGGTTGGATCTGACCAATGAGGAGCTGACCTCTGGTGTGGAACACCGGTCACCCATGTTGGTGATGACCAGGTCTAGGATATTGCTGCCCCTGGTGGGGGTGTGGATAAGTTGATCCAAGACATTGGAATTGATGATTTCCCAAAAACTTTGAGCAAAAGAGTTGGTACATGAGTAGTTTTCCCAGTTAGTGGTAGGGTAGTTGAAATCACTCATTATTAGAGTGTTGAGTTGTACCTTAATATTTTCCAGTGTATCAAGAAAAGAGGAGTTGGAATCTTGGGGCATGGTGGGGGGTCTGTAGCAAGCTACAATCTGGACTGTGGTTTTGCTCAGAGTTAGTTGAACTTGGATAATCTTGGATCCATTATGCTGAGCATTTAGCTTGGAGGTGTGGATATCCTTAATGAATATGGACACGCCTCCACTTTTAGTGTTTCGGTATGGGTTTGGTGGCTGAAAGGTGTGGTATGAATTATAGCCTGGTAATGCAGGGGTGCTCTCTGGAGCTTTGAACCAGGTCTCTGTCACTGCACAAATGTCAATGTTCTCCATTTTAAGGAGTGCCTCGAGTGAGTGCATTTTGAAGTTTAGACATCTAGCATTGAGTAGCATTACCCTCAGATTTTGCTTGCTTGTACCTGTTATGGTGGTGAATTTGTCATTTGAACCTTGCCTAAAAAACGCACTATAGGGGTGGCAGGAGTCTTTGCCAGTATCCGGAATCTCAAGGGCGACAGGTGCAGGCTATGTCTGGCAAAGCAGCATGGTCTGTCGATCATGTCATCCCAGGCAGACAGATACTGGATTCCCTTAGAATGACACCAGAAGCTTAGCCAATTGTTAAAGTCAGTCATTTTGTCCTTGTACTGTGATATCATTCTGGGTGATGGTAGGATGCTACTCAGGGCTAGGGTCATACCTGCCTGGGCTACAAGATCAGAGAGCTCCTCCATGTCTCTTTTCATGTAGTCCAGGGAGGTACGTCTCAGGTCATTCACACCAACATGGACAATGACAGAGTCATATTTGTACTTGTTGAGGAGTGACCTGATTGCATGCATTATGTGGCATATCCTGGTACCTGACAGGCAGCTGACAGTAACTTTTACCTTGTTTAGCCTGGTGAGTGGAACATCAGTGTGCCTGACTATAGAGTCACCTATGACTAGAGTGTTGGGTACGTTATGCCTTATGGGCTGTAGTTGAGTGACACACTGAGTATGTGGTTTATGTGACATTTGGGTTGTGTTTGGAGGTGGACATTGCTTGCATTTCTGCTTTGGAGGTCTCTGTTGTTTGGGCAGATTTGTACTGAGAGCCTCCATGAATGTAGGTGTGTGTTTTGTACTTCTATATGTATGTTTTGGTGGTGTAGGTTTTGAGGGACTATGTGATGAATGTGATGCGGTGCAAGTGTTTACCTTCTCCTCTTGACTGTCTAGGCCAGTCTTTGGTGAAGAGAGCTTTGCTTCCAGCTTGGCTATATAAGTGCATCTCTCACAGGTCACAGCACAATGGCATTAAATATACAGAACCAACTGATATTGCCAACATCCTGGCAGATAGTTTCAGTGCTAACTTTACCCCCCTCTCACCCCATAAAGGGCCCATCTCTATACCGGAAGAATGCAAATTTCTTGTAATCATGGCTGCACAGGTAAAAAACACACTCTCCAAAGCCAAGAACACAGCACCCATGGGACCTGACAACATCACAGGCTGTGTTCTACATGAACTACAGAATGAACTGGTACCCCACCTAAGTATCATGTTCAATCATAGCCTCACCTCAGGCTTTGTGCCCACTGAATGGCACACAGCAACAGTTATCCCACTCCACAAAGAGGAAGCCACCATGGACCCTGGGAACTACCGTCCCATTAGCCTGATGAGCCTGGTCTGCAAGGCCGTGGAACGTATCATCATGGAACTTATAAACAAAGATATTGGTAATCTCCAAACTCTGGACCCCACCCAGTTTGGATTTGTAAAAGGCAGATCATGTCTCCTAAACCTGATAGACTTCTTTGAAGCAGTCACCAAAGCCATAAACAAGAGTAAGGTGGTTCACACAGCCTATCTAGATCTCGCCAAGGCTTTCAACACCATGCCCCACTCTGGAATTATAGATAAACTCACTAAACTAGGTATAAATCCCTATGTCATAAGATGGGTTGCCAACTGGCTCACTGACAGAACCCACACTGTGAAAGTAGCAGACTCCAAATCTGACTTCAGACCAGTGACAAGTGGAGTATCACAGGGTACAGTCCTGGGTCCTCTCCTGTTTGGTATCTACTTCTCTGAAGTAAAGGCTAACACAGAAGGTCTTTGGCTAACAAAGTTCGCAGATGACTGCAAACTAGTAGCCATAAGCAAAACTCCTATGATGTGGACATCCTACAAAAGGGCCTCACTGAGACAGATGCCTGGTGTCAAAGCCATGGCCTCAAGCTCAATGCCAAAAAGTGCATTGTCATCCCCTTTGTTAAAAACTCTGTACCCATGAGCTCCCACATAGGTGGTCATCTACTTTACACTGAAAGTGTGATAAGAGACTTTGGGACAAAGGTGGACAGTAGTCTCTCCTTTGATAATCACATCACCACAGTAGTCAGGAAATCCTTCTGCTTGGCACACCTCATCACAAAAGGTTTTTCATCCAGGAAAAAAAAGTGGTAATTGTTCCCCTCTACACATCACTCGTTAGACCCATTATAGAGTACAACACCCCTTTTGGTATGTGCCCCACAAGACATCTACAACAACTGGAAAGGCTGCAGAAATACCTCACAAAGAGGATTACCAGCCTCAAACAGATGCCCTATGCAGACAGTCTCAAAAAACTTCAGCTTTACTCAGTTGCATATCGCCTACTCAGAGGCAATCTCTGCATAACATACAAAGCTATGTCAAACCTAGAGGTGTTGGACATGCTCCACTTAAAGAAATCCCAATCCCTCCATGCTAAACACTCTAGGGACCTAAACCTTGTCACCACAATAAACAGAACATGCTGGAGGGATAGATTCCTGTCCCAGAGACTTCCCATACTCTGGAACAAACTACCTATCTATATTAAACAAAGCTCCACATTAGCACTCTTCAAGAAAAATCTTGATGATTGGATGAGAAATAGGAAATTCACCCCAGGGATCACTTCTGTGACTCTGCTCAACAGGGGCACAGGAAAATAATCTTCTTGGGTGGCAAAAGCCTAGGCACCTTTTTGGCAAGGCTCATATAGGCCCTAGGGCCAATAGCCTAGCACCTACCTATGAACCTATGAACTCACAAGATACGAGTTTGTGGAAGCTGAAATGCCTGCAACACTGCTAATGCACAGCAAATAACAAAACTCCACACAACATGCTAATGGTTAAGCAGTTTTTGCCTCACTGTGCATGCTCATAAAAAAAAAAATGGTACATGCAGCTGCTTCTCAGCCCGAGAACAGCTACCTTGCCTACAGCACTGCAAAGCAGAGCTGAAGCCTTGTTGAAAAGTGCTAAAATTGTGATAATCAATGGATAACACTCCACCATGGCAACAAAAATTGGGGTCAGTCTTGTGAAACTCAACCACCTGACCTACCACATTTACACAGCAACATGTCCAAAATCATAATGGATAGGACACCCCCATGAATCCAACATAAACTACAAGATGTCACCAACGAATTAACCAAAGCAGGCTTAAAACAAAATGACAGCGTTCACTTTGGGACTATACATCAAGACAGACTCCCCCCAGTGACTAACTACCACCTTAAACAAAAGTGGATAATACATATCCAATGTCACCCCAAGCCAACAGTAACCATAAAGGATACAGTAAAACAGCCACTTTTAACTTCAAAATGGCTACCTACCTATGCATATAAACAAACAATCTACCTAGACCAAGTAAATAAAGGCAAAATCCCTCCAAAATAATATACAAGAACCAGACCCCATGGGGAAAAAAAACAATTATGCAGCTCCTTTAACCTCCTGATAAACAGTTCTTCCAAGGCCTACCTACTCCACAGTAACTACTGGTCATCTTGGATGTACTACCTACAAATAGCAAGTTTACACCAAAATCTGATCTCTATCCAGTTACACTCACAAAAACCCAGTTAAGTCCCTCCTTTCGCTTACATCATTTCCTCTCAACCCTTCTATTTCCCAATTTAACCCTTCCACCCCCCCCCCCAAACTAACTTTCTTCCACTACCACTTTAACTCTCATTACTATTCCTACCTGATTCTCACTCAAAGATGCCCCTGGACAAATTAGTTTGTTCCGAAACTTCATTAATTAAACTTTTTTTTCTCTGAAAAGGTAAGTCATGATTTCCATGCAACAATTAAGTCCTGTATCTTGTATTAAATAATTTCATTGCTTAAGAAAATATATCTAAAATATAATGCCTAACGCAGTAACATTATGTCTAGTAAAATACGTAAGACCTATTTTCTTTATTTTTACAAATTCTTTATTATTTTCCTAACCTATGTCTAATTCAATCATCCTCTGAAGAAAACAAAATTCTTTTATGGCAACACTTACTGATACCTTGTTTTTAATTGTTATAAAAGTATCATCTGTATAACACATCATTAAGTCTCTGTACATCAGATTTGTATCGCTATTCTTTCTTTCTCATTTATCTTGAGCAGTGTTTATTACCAGGCTAAAAACTATCATACTCACTGGGCATCCCTGACATAATTCCCTTTCAACTTCAATCTCTGTTTTTCACCAGTCATGTACTAAGATCTTTGCAATTATGTTTTCATACATAACTTTTTAAAAATTAAAAATGTTATCCAGAATATATTTCTGTTGTAAAATAGTCTGTAACTGATTGTGACATATAGTTATCATGACTTTTTAATGTCACATGAAATGAATCGACATTCAGTTTGGATTTGTACAATTTCAGCTATTGCTTCCTTAACTATGACCAACATTTCTCTAATATCTTCCTCTTTCTTCCCATCTAGTCCATCACCAGTTTCTTTTTTTATGACATTATTAAACCTTATTTGAAAAATATTCATGACTATTTTATGATCTACATTAAATATCAATATGGGTCTCCAATTATATATTTTATTCTTCTTCTTCCAAATAAGTCATATAATACTTACACATAATTCTCTTGATGTTATGCTCTGATTCCCCCACTCATGTATCACTTTATGAAAACTTTTCAGTTCTTCCTTGTTCATTTTTAAATATAAAACATAAAATCAGTACCGTTTTTCCTTTTCTTTACCAGTCATTTACTAATATCTCTGTATCCCTCCTTCTCTTTATAACTTATTGGATTTCTTCATAAGTATTTTCTCTTCTTATCTTATCCAGTCTTTACTTAGAAGTGTTTGTAACACACCCCATTTAAAATCTTGTATAGCATGAAGCATGACTTAATCACATTCATAACAATTCTGTTTAACCTCACCCTACATACCAGCTTTTTACCAAGTGAATGGAGAACAGCTGCAGTCATTCACCTGCATAAGGGAGGACCTTCCACAGACCCAGGCAATACAGACCCATAAGGCTGGCCAACCTCATGTGCAAAGCCATGTAAAGACTTATCATGGAACTAATCAATCAGGACATAGGGAACCTCCACACACTGGACCCATCACAGTTTGGATTCGTAAAGGGCAGATCATGCTTATTCAACCTGGTGGGTTTTTTGAAAAGGTCAAATGGTACACATTGTATACCTTGGCCTGACCAAAGCTTTTGACTCAATTCCCTACTCAGCCATAGTAGAAAATCTAAGCAAACTGGGAATAACCCCTAAGTCACCCAGTGGATTGCCAGTTGGCTCACAGATAGGATACAGGAAATCAAAATAGGGGAAATTACCTCCACAAAGAAACCAGTCACCAGTGGTATCCCCCATGGCTGTGTGCTGGGATCTCCCCTGTTTGGCATCTGCTTTTCTGAAGCAAAAGCCAAAACCAAAGATCTCTGGCTGACTAAGTGGTGCAGCTGTTAGCATTATCACCTCACAGCAAGAGGTTCTCCGGTTCTATTCTTGGCTGAGGTGCCTTCTGTCCGGAGTCAGCATGGCTTCCCTGCATTTGTGTGGATTTCCTTCCACATTCCAAAGACATGTGTCTGGAGCATTTCTCTTAGGCTCTCTGCTGAAAATGGGCTCTGCCCAGTCAGAGTTTCCCAGTAAACACATGTTAAATAAATAAATAAATAAATAAATACGCTAGGAGTAGTCGTTGAATCTCTAAATGACATAGCCATACTACAGGAAGGTTTGTCCTAAATAAATAACTGGTGCCAAAATCATGGACTAAAACTAAATGCCAAAAATTGCTTATTGTATCCTTTGGGAAGCCATCTACCCCAGGGCCTAACACCTTGACCCTGCTGTTTCGGATTTGGAAGCTTATGTGGACAGTGACCTAGCTTTTGATCAACATGTGTCCATTGTTGTAAAAACGTCCTTTGATATTGCACAGCTTGTAAACGAAGAGATTGTGTCTAGCTCTACAGATGCCACTATCTTCCTTTTTCAGCCCCAATCGGGCCAATCATTGAACATAATGTCCCCTTTCGCATGTATCTGTCCAGACACATGCAGCAACTGAAACAGCCACAGAGATAGCTTACTAAAAGAATACAAGGCCTAAAGAGCATGTCCTGCTTTGAATGACTCAGTTCCCTGTCAATAAACTTAGTATTCTACAGACTTTTAAGACTTGACCTGTGTATGTCATAAAAGGCATCCTCTGATCCAATATTGATGGATTTACTGTACATCAACAAATCAAATGGCATCAGAAATACTAGGTGTAGGGATCTAAAAATCTTCTGCAACATCAACAGAACAGTTTGGAGGGACGTGTGCCAGCCAGGACATACTTACAAAGTGTAGAAGTAACAGAAAAAACCAAGTCAGTCAGTTAGCAACACAGCAAACACCTTTTAAACCACAGAGATAAAATCCACAAGTAACAGTTAAGCTCTTTCATCTGACATAACAGACGTCTTCAGAACCCTTATTTGCTGAATTTTACCTGGTTGAACAGTGTGGATTTCAATTTGTAGTTACAAAGTGTAGAAGTAGTTGTAGCAAACTTTGAAATGGAAGTGAACAGCACACATTCCTCACTTTCTGTGCACTAATAGCCAAACTCTCCTTTCTTTAATGGAAACCGTATTCTACTGTCATGTAATATTGTCATACGTTTTAAAGACAAAAATGTCCTATAGACTGCATGTGTGAGAGTACATCATACCTAAGAGAAGAATGAATACAATATATAGAGAAGACACAGCTGCACTGGTGCAAACAATGCTCATAAATGGTTGTGTGATGATTCATTGCACTAAATACGTAAGCAATACATGCACAAACAACTGAGATTGTGGAAGTGTTATATGTCTTTATAATACTGTGGTGGAAATGGGACTTGCTTACATGCACAATGATTTTCATTCCTGCTGCAAAACCATTTCTGTAGCAGGAATAGATAAGACACCCTTACTGTGTTTTATAGGTTCAGTAGTCTGACAGTTCAAATGCAGAATTGTGTAAACATCTGTGGTGTGTGTTAAAATGTATTTTGTAAGGATTTTTTATATAATATTAATATTTGTTTGGTGCACAGCTAAGCACAAACACTGTGAAATTGATCATAGGTTCATATGTTCATAGGTGTGTTCTAGGCTAATGGCCCTGGAGCCTTTACAAGCCTATCCCATAAAAGTGCCCTGGCATCATGCCACTCTATGTTAGTTCCTACTGCCTCTATCAAGCAGAGCCACTGGAGTGACCCCCAGGGTGAACTTTCTATTTCCCATCCACTTATCAAGATTTCTCTTGAAGAAGACCAGTGAGATGCTCTGCTTGGCATGTATCGGAAGTTTATTCCAGAGCATTGGCAGTCTCTGGGTAAGGAACCTGTCCCTCCAGCATGTTCTGTTGATTGTGGTAATGAGGTTGAAGTCTCTGCAGCATTTGGTGCAGAGGGATTGGGATTTCTTTAGATGTAGCATTTCTAACAGAGCTGGGTCAGACATGGTTTTGTAAGTCAAGCAGAGATCATCTCTTAGTAGATGATATGAGACAGAGAATAGCTGGAGTTTTTCTTGAGTTTGTCCATGCAGGACATGTTTTTAAAGCCTATGATCCTCTTCATGAGGTACTTTTGGTGCCTTTCCAGCTGCTGCTTGTATCTAGTGAGGTACATGCCAAATGGGGCATTATACTTGATGAGTGGCCTAATTGGGGAAGAGTAGAGAGAGATGATGACCTCTTTCTTCCTGGAAGCAAAACCCTTGGTAATGAGATGTGCCAACTAGAAGGACTTTCTGACCACAGTGGCAATGTGGTGGTCGAAGGAGAGGTTGCTATCAACCTGTGTCCCCAGATCTATTATAATGCCTTCAGTGTTCAGTGGGCTCCCATCTATGTGGTAATTAGTGGGAGCTGAGTTTTACCCAAAGGGGATGATGATGCATTTTTTGGCATTAAGCTTAAGGCCATGGTTTTGACACCAGTCATTGGTCTCTGTGAGGCCTTTCTGTAGGATCACTTGGGGAATTAATAATGGCTACCAGCTTGGAGTCATCTGCGAACTTGGTCAGCCAGAGTCCCTCCATGTTGGCCTGGACTTCTGAGAAGTAGATGTCAAATAGGAGAGGACCCTGGACCAATCCCTTTGGGACTCCACTCGTGACTGGTCAGCGGTCTGACTTGAAGTCTGCTACTTTCACACTGTGTGTTCTGTCTGTGAGCCAATTTGCAACCCACCTAGTGATATAGGGGTTAATGCCTAGTTTGGTGAGTTTATCAATAATTCCTGAGTGGGGAATGGTATCATAGACCTTGGCCAGATTGAGATAGGCTATATGAACTGCCTTGCCCTCATCCAAAACTCTAGTGACTAACTCAAAGAAGTCAACCAGGTTGAGCAGGCATGATCTACCTTTCACAAAACCAAATTGCGTGGGATCTTGTTATATATCCTTGTTAATTAGGTCCATGATGATGCGCTCCATAGCCTTACATATCAGACTCATCAGGCAAATGGGGCAATACATTAGATACATACATATACGTACAATACATTTAATCAATACATTAAATTTAATGTTAAGTTACTTGTATGATAAAGATTGCATAAATTATAGCTGTGAATCAAGTGTGTGCATAGCACATCTGGTAAACATAATGAATCAAACAGTATATAGTATATTTAGATCATGGCTCAAGTTCCACATTTATCTTTTAATAATGAAACCTAATAAACACTTATTACGAGAATAATGCATGTTTAACTTTGTCTGTCACACTTACACATCACTTGCCTTCATGCAAACACAGTCTAGTGGCCCAGACAACAAGGAGACATTGTCAATTTCAAAAACAATATATTGTTACCCCTTTTGCTTTGTGGTGTTGCCTGGTGGTCTGCAACAGCTGCAATTCCAAAACATCTGCAGATAATAGCCAGGCACTTGTCAATTTCAAAAATCATGCAAACCCACTAAGGAGCATTGTGCAGAGGTCAACAACACCTGCAGGTCTAGAATACCTGCAGACACCAAGGAGACACTTGTCAATTTCAAAATAGGCACATTGCACCTTGTGTTGTTAACCACTGTACAAACACTCTAAGTGACATTGTGTGGTGGTCAGTACACTTATATAGTAATGAATGGGAAAATATACAGCTGCTGCCTAGTTGGTCTTGTGACAGCAAGTAGAAGTTAAGGGCTGCACTGCAGGTGAGCCTGGGTTCTAATACAGCAAAGTCCAAAGTTTTATTACTGCTGTTCCAGTTTACTTTATATAAAGTTTCACATTAGAAAAACAATTGCACATAGAAATAACTACCTTTAGCAAGTGCATTGAGCACACACAGGATATCAGATATATAGTAAATGTGTAACTGTGTATCAGTAGAATTGTGGTTCTACGATTAAACATTAATTTTCTAAGTTTTCATATCACACACATACATGGTTAAACATTCATCTGTTTAATGTATCTATATAACTAATGAGCAGATCTGACAAACAAGGGGTCACCACAGCAGATCACCTGTCCACTCATGATTGGCAGTGGAGTTTTACAGTGTCGAGTTGCCAGCCCAGTGCCCAACCTTCCACAGAAGGCACACCCACACACACACTCATACCTAGGGCCAATTTAGAGTGTCCGATCCACCTACAGCATGTCTTTGGGATGTGGGAGGAAACTGGAGCAAACCCATGCGACCACAGGGAGGACATGCAGACTCCGCACAGAAGGCACCCCAGCCGAGAATCGAACCGGAGAACCTCTTGCTGTAAGGTGGCAACGCTAACCGCTGCACCACCGTGGCTGCCCAATAACCACTCTGCACACTAATGACTGTAAAAAAGTAGCCCAACCAATCCTGTGGAAACTGATATAATGTAAAGCTCACAATACAGGTGTGTCACAATTCTAATCTAGCACACTTCCAATTTTATTAATGCTTATCCACTCAGTTTTAAAAGAATAAAGAACAATGTAGCTATAATTAGAAATAACAATAACTATGTATAGCATTGGATCTCATATTAATTATATGTGTGACTGAGGGTATAGTGACAATTATGTTTCTGTAATTATAATTATCTTTTCTGGTCTTGGATGGACTTCATACTTCAGTGATACCCATACAGACATGAATGTGCAAACCAGGACCTTGTCAGGTCACACACATACATGCTAAACCCCTCTGTCATATAATTAATGAACATATCTGAGAAGCACTTCTTCTGTGGCAAGGATGAAAAAACACCTATGTGGAAGACCGTGTTTTGTCTATTTTACATAGGTTTGAATCCAACATTGTACTTTTATCAGTGTGTAAAGACACAAAAATGTGTTGGGTCATAAAATTGATACCTGCAAAGTCAAGTCAATTAACAGTTACAGCAGCATCCAAATCAAAACTAATGCCTATTGTCACAGTACCCTTCCTACTTCATAAACTGCCTTTCACTGTGTTTAGCACTGTTACTCTCCACTTAACATCACTCAGACATGGTTAGCATGGTTGTTTGGGTTTGCAAACTGCTCTAAAATACAATATTTCAAATTGGCAGTAAAACACTTTAAAAGTTGCTGTTTCACCTGTGTAGACATGGCAGGAGCTAGAAGGGAAGGTGCCCACTTTAGGGCTCAAAGATGGGGTATAGAGGAGTCCAGAATGTTCACTGAGCTCCTTGTAAAGAGCCCCAGTTATAGGCTACTGCAGGAGGACTACAATGGGTTTCAGTACAAATCTCAATACAAAGCTGAGGTTTGAAATTGTCTGGCCAAGGTTGTCTCCAATGCAACTGACATTCCACACACTGCAGACCAATGCAGGCACCACTATAATGACCTGAAAAGGCATACGCAGGAACAACTTAATCAGTGGCTGGATGAGTTTATGACTGCTGACATCCCACAGTTGTGTAAGTATACAGATAAAGATACTCTAAATTAGACAGAAAGCTGAATATAGCCAAGAGTGGTATGCATAATTCTCTTCTCTTTTTCTCCACTTTTTCTTTTATAGTCACCCAGGAGATAACAGTGAACAGAGATGCCCATACTGAGTGTTTGGAAAGACTAAGAGAAGCAACGGGTATATATGCAGTAGAAAATAATATTATTTTATCAAAGTATTGCTCTTGTTTACATTATTAGTCAATTAAGCATGCATATCTTAACTGTAAAATGAAGTGCGTCTGCTTCGATCTGTAGCTCAAACCAGCTGTAGGGGTCAATTGTAATACTATATTCAGATGTTGTGGGTTGATATCCCACAGGTAATAAATGTAGAGTAAAATAATTTTAAAATATTGCATACTAACTTCAACACAGGTGGGATACATGCCATGCTGTTAACTTAACATATATTATTTGGTCTAGCATATGTGTAATATATGCATATTACAAGGATTACTTGGAATAATCATCACTCAGTTTGTAGTTGTTAAAAAGTATACTTAAAGTAAAAGTAAAATTATTTTTATTTATATTTGACTAATTTATTGTATGTCACATACAATGGCACTAATTATCTTCTTTTTGTCTCTTACTCCACCTCATATCTCTCTTTTTTATTTTTATATGTGCGGTCACCAATGTTCTGATGTCATCCATTTCTGACAACTCACCAAATGATTTACAGCGTAGAGAGGTAGGCCAACCAATGTGTCTCATGCTGCCCCTTCAACAGCTGCTGCACTGATGCCCAGCACATCTGGGACCCATCTTGCCAGTATTGGCTCTGCAGTCCCTGCACTACCTGGGCACTACATCTCAGGTAGCATTACCCTGCCAGCTGGTGCAGTTATTTCCTCAGGGACTTTTGGCAGATGTGGTGATTTTGTCACCCACAAAGTGATACCAGACATGGTGCATGGGGACTTGGAAAGCAGAACTGGTGCACACCTCAGCCACATTAGAGAACATGCTCGCTGGAATGCTGGACAAAAAAAAAATGTTAAGCACAACAGCAGCAAGCTGAGGAGGGGGACAGTGATGACAGTTCTAACCCCTAACCCCAATCATGCTGCCCCAACCTGTTGTGTCCTTCACCATCCCTGTCTGTTGTCTCTTGCTTGTTCTGTTTTTCTGCAGACACTTCCTCACTTACCCGACTTACTTGACCTTGACATACCCACATCCCTTACCCAACATTCCTCTCTTACTTAAATAAAAACTCAAAAATGGGCACATGCCTCCCCTCAGAAAATATCATCCCATACATAGCTCTCCACTTTGCACATGTCTTCTCAACACACTTGATTTGATCCAATTGGCTATACAACATGATTGCATTGTTGTTACCCATCGTTGTTGAGGTGACAGTCCAAATTCTTCCAATATTCTATGCATGTTTATTTTACACTGTTGAAGAAGTGGATAGCTATGGTTCTTTCTCAACTCCCTTCTGCACATTCCTATATTGCATTCCTTTTGTTCTTTCCCCTTTTTGCCCCCCTTTTACCACTTTCCTATCTACCCCATTTTCACACCTTTAATCTGGTCAAAAAATAGAATCACACACCACAGACATAAATAAGAAATCCATAATGAAGCACTTCACTTTTTGTCCTCCGCATATGCATGGCATTTGGCATTGCACACCAATGCTGAGAGATGGTGAATGGCTGTTCACTTCCTATGGCATACTGTGGTTACCTCCATGCAATTTTGATTAAACCTACTGTGTTATGGAAGCATACAGTTAAAGTAAAGTCACTCATATTAAAAATTTCATATAAAATATTTATGTAGACTGATGACCGTTTAAATATGTAACTCCATATGTATACTGTTGACATAAATCGAGTACTGTTTGTTTTTATACATTACTTCACTGTAGTCATTCCCTCTCACATTTCCAAGAACTATCACATGTAATTTTTTAATCACATCATGAATACATATGTAAAAATAGACCTGGATTCAAACATTGTATCATCTGTGCTCAAAGTAAGAGCTTATTGCTGTTACATCCGTTGCCACAAAATTAGCTAGACAACAGGTGTTTTGCTTCCAGTCAGTACTGTCTAAAGTCCTGACTGCCATGCCTCGCCACTCAGGATATTTTTGTGAAAGAAATCAAACCGATAGAACTCTTATAATTTTTTCAGTGAAGGAGAGGCCCACATTTGCTCATTGCTTAACTATGTGCAAATGGGAAAAGCAGTATAAATACTTTTTTAAGGTTATACCACATATAACAGAACATTTCGATATGAACTAGTTATGAACACCATATCATCTGTTAGCTGTATCAACCATAGCCAGTATGGAGAAGTACTTCTCGAGTTCAAGTGGGAGTCCTTAAATGTTTATCTATCATGTGCAAACACTTTGCTATCAATTGCACAAACCAGCTGCTTGCAGGTGTACTATGGAAAGTGCGCATTACCATGTATTAAGAGGAGTGGTTCCTGGCTCAAAAATTGTAGTTTATTGGCCGTTTGGGCAATTTTTCCATCCCTTTCAACTTTCTGGTTTAAAAGCCGCATTTGCATGGCTGTATGCTTATTTAAGCTTGGTCCAGCGGCACCGAGCTGAGTTGAACTATTACTAGTGCCAGAAAGTCTGCTCTTTAGTTTTTCCCTTGAATCTTGCTAGTTCTTTCTCTCTAGCACTTCAAATAGCTTAATTGCTTTGCACTTCAACAGTTTTTTTAGCAATTATTGTATCACACCTAAGAGCCATTGGCACTAGTTGTTCTTTACTGAAATAGCTCCAGTACTTAGTTGTTATGACCCCACCTCCTGGCATGATTAAAGGTTAGTTTCCTGTCCTTTCTCCTATTAACCTGGTGCACTTGGGCATTCTGAAGCAATGTAGCAACTGCCTTATGTACACAGACAACCCTCTCCTCTTACCTCCCAACAGACAGACTTTTAAGAGATGCACTTATACCACCAAATTGGCAGCTACACACTCTCTAGCCAAGAATGGACTACCTGGTCAAGAAGAGAAGGTCAACAACTGCACCACACCACATGGAACACATAGCCCTCCAGACCGCCCACCATCACATCTCTTACATAAAAACACAAACCACACACCCACCTTCATGGGGGCTCTCAATAGAAATTTACCCAAACAGCAGAAACCCCCAAGACAGAAATGCACTCAACCACCACAACACAGCACAAACCACAGGATACATAGCACCTCCACATTGTGCCCCTCAACCTAAGCCCCTAAGGCTAAACACCTTACCCAATACATTAATCATAGGTGACTCAATAGTGAGACACACAGATGTCACACTCACTAGGTTGAATAAGGAGAAAGTAACAACCTCATGTCTATCAGGTGCCAGAATCCGACACATAACACATGCACTCAGGTCACTCCACAGCAAGTACAAGTATGACTCTGTCATTGTCCATGTGGGAGTGAATGACCTGAGATGCACCTGTCTGGACTACATGAAAAGAGACATGGTGGAGCTCTCAGATTATGTGGCCCAGGCTGGTATGACCCCAGCCCTGAGCAGTATCCTACCATCACCCAAAATGTTACCACAGTACAAACAAACAATGATTGACTTCAACAATTGGTTAAGTTTCTGCTGTCATTCTAAGGGGATCCAGTATCTGTCTGCTTGGGATGACATGATTGATAGACCTCGATGCTTTGCCAGAGATGGCCTGCATCTGTCACCCCTGGGTTTTCAGGTTCTGGCTAAGGCTCTTGCCACCCCTATAGTGCCTTTTTAGGCAGTGTTCTAAAGACCAAATTACCACCCTAACAACTATAAATAAATGCAATCTGAGGGTCATGCTATTCAGTGCTAGAAGTCTAAATCTCAAGATGCACTCACTCAAAGTACTCCTCAAAATGGAAAACATTGACATTTGTGCTGTAATGGAGACATGGTTTAAAGCAGCAGAAAGTAGTCCTGCACTACCAGGCTATAACTCATTCCACTCCTTTTGGCCCTGAAACATGGACCGTAGCTCCAAAGGTGGTGGTGTCTCCATATTCATTAAGGATATACACACCTCCAGACTAGTAGCCCAGCATAATGCATCTGAGCTACTTCAGGTACAATTAACACTGAGTAAGATGGCAATCCAGGTCATAGCCTTCTATAGGTCCCCAACCATGTCCCTAGACTCTCACTCCACATTCCTAAGCACCCTGGAATCTATCAAGGTCCAACCCAACACTCTCATACAAGGAAATTTCAACTACCCCTCCATCAACTGGGAGAACTACTCAAGCACCAATACACTGGCCCAACACTTCCTGGAATTCATCAATTCCAATGCCCTGGACCAGCTCATTCTGACCCCCAATAGAGGAAGCAACATCTTTGACCTGGTTATTACTAACATAGGTGATTATTGCTCTACACCAGTAGTCAATCCCTCCCTTATCAGATCTGACCATAAACTAATCATCATAGAAATCCACATCTCAACCACACCCCCCGCAAAGGTAACCACCTTGAAAAACTTCTGCAAAGCTGACTTTGGGCTCCTTAAAACAGTGGTAGCTAACTTCATGGCATCCATGCCAATGGAAAATAGCTGCATAACTGCCGAATCATACACCAATGCACTGTACAAACATGTACATAAATGCATGGAACTAGTCATACCCAACAGAACCAAGACACTGTCCTCCAGAAAAAGGAAGCCAATCTGGTGGTCCCCTGCCATTAATAAACTCTACAATAGAAGGAGGAAACTGTTGCAGAAAAAGGTGAAGTTCCAAGACTCGAAAAACTCTCTTATTAGTCTCAACAAAAAGTTGAGATTCCCTCATCAAATCCTCTAAAGCCAGCTATGAATGCAGAATTGTGGTAGACACTAAAAGCAATCATACAGCCTTCTATAGTTATATCAAGAACTTCCGTGGCAATACCCAGATTTGCTCTGATTTACTGCACAATGGTACCTCCCCTACTGAGCCGACAGATACTGCCAACATACTGGCCAACAGATTCAGTGCCAGCTTTACCCCTCTCTCCCCCCTCTTAAAGGACCAATCACAATACCAGAAGAATGCTGGACACCCAACATTACTACAGCACAGGTTAAAGCTGCATTGTCCAACGTCAAGAATACAGCTTCCAAGGGACCCAATAATATCCCTGGCTGTGTTCTGCATGAATTACAAAGTGAACTGCCACCACATCTGTGTGCCCTGTTCAGTCATAGCCTCACCTCAGGCATTGTCCTTACTGAATGGCACACTGCTACAGTCATTTCTCTCCATAAAGGGGGAGCAACTACAGACCCTGGGAATTATTGCCCCATTAGCCTGACAAGTCTGATATGTAAAGCTATGAAGTGCATTATCATGGACTTGATTAACAAAGATGTAGGAAATCTCCAAACTCTAGACCCCACACAATTTTGCTTTGTGAAAGGGAGATCATGCCTGCTCAACCTGGTTGACTTCTTTGAGTCAGTCACCAGGGCTGTGGATGAAGGTAAGGCGGTGCATACAGCCTACCTTGATCTGGTCAAGGCCTTTGATACCATTCCTCATTGGGAAATTATTGATAAACTCACCAAACTAGGCATCAACCCCTATATCACTAGGCAATTTGCAAATTGGCTCACAGATAGAACACACAGTGTGAAAGTAGTACACTCCACGTCAGACTGCCAATGAGTCAAGATTGAAGCCCCTCAGGGATCTGTCCTGAGTCCTCTCCTGTTTCTCATCTACTTCTCAGAAGGCCAGGCCAACACAAAGGGACTCTGGCTGACCAATTCCTCTGATGACTGCAAGCTGGAAGCCATTATTAACTCCCCAAGTGATGCTGACATCCTACAGAAAGGCCTCACAGAGACCAATGACTGGTGTCAAAACCATGGCCTTAAACTTAACGCCAAAAATGTGTCATCATCCCCTTTGGTAAAAACTCAGTTCCTGCTAATTACCACATTGATGGGAGCCCACTGAATACTAAAGGCATTATCAGAGATCTGGGAATGCAGGTTGATAGCAACCTCTCCTTCAACTAACACATTGCCACTGTGGTTAGAAAGTCCTTCTATGTGGCACATCTCATTACCAAGGAGTATGCATCTAGGAAGAAAGAGATCATCATCTCTCTCTACTCTTCCCTCATTAGACCAATCATTGAGTATAATGCCCTATTTGGCATGTACCTCACTAGACACCTGCAACAGCTGGAGAGGCCACAGAAGTACCTCATGAAGAGAATTCTAGGCATTAAAAAACATGTTCTACATGGACAGACTCAAAACACTCCAGCTATTCTCTGTCTCATATCGCCTACTTAGAGGCAATCTTTGCTTGACTTATAAAGCCAAGTCTGACCCAGATCTGTTAGAAATGCTACATCTAAATAAATCCCAATACCATCACACCACATGCTCTAAAGACGCCAACCTCATTACCACAATCAATAGAACATGCTGGAGGGACAGATTCCTCACCCAGAGACTGTCCATGTTCTGGAACAGAGTTCCCATACATGTCAAGCAGAGTGCCTCAATGTCCCTCTTCAAGAGAAATCTTGATGAGTGAATGGGTAATAGAAAATTCACCCTGGGGATCACTCCAGTGGCTCTACTTGATAGAGGCACTGGGAATCAACTTCGGGTGGCAGGATACCGGGACACTTTTATGGGCTAGGCTTGTAAAGGCTCCAGGGCCATTAGCCTAGTACACACCTATGAACCTATGAACCTATGTTTACTGCCCAGTTAATCTTCATCCCATTATTATCTATGTAAAAACACAACCAGAGAGAAGACACATTTTAATAACTGAAAACGCATTTACACTTGTGTTACCTGCACCCATACACTTGAAACTTGACATGTCAGTACTAGTTACCAAATGTCAACTGCACTAAATAGATAAATAAATACACTAAATAAATAGCAAAACTGCATTGTTACATATAATGTACAGCTTTATAATGACAACAGACATTTATATTATCTTACACGTGTTAATATGGACAGCAATTCTTTACAAATATGACCACACAGATATGATTACAAAATGCGTGTGTGTCTGTGTGTGACAGTTTAAGTGCTTAACATATACAACCTACTGGGAATCATTTGCTTATGTCTCATTTTTGTTACATGCACTCCTGACAACTTTTTGCATCCAGTTCCACAAACTTTCTCTTAAAGAATAACTGCACATTGGAAACACAACAGGAAAGAGTGCATACACACTTTGCAGACCACTCTCTCTGACCCGACACTTGCAGCAGCTGGAGAGGCCACAAAAGTTCCTCACCAAAAGGATAAAGGGTCTCAAACATCTGTCCTATGCTGCCCGACTGAAAGAACTCCAGCTCTATTCAGTCGCCACTTGCTCAGAGGTGACCTTTGCCTAACATACAAGGCCATGTCAAACCCAGATTTGATGAATATGCTTCACCTCAAAAAATCTAGATCCGTCAGAGCCACAAGGGCGGGAGACTTAAACCTCGACACGGCTATTAATAGGACGTGCTGGAGGGATAGATTCATCACCCAAAGACTCCCTATGCTGTGGAATAAAATCCCGTATATGTGAGGCAGAGCACCTCGCTGGCCTTGTTCAAGAGAAATCTTGACCAATGGATGGGAGATCGCAGATATACCCCAGGGATTACCTCAGTGTCACTGCTCAACAGAGGCACAGCAAAATAATGGGTATAGTTCCCCATACTAAAGGGGTGGCGTAAGCCACAAAACTATGGGCTAGGCTTGTAAATGCCCTCGGGCAGATAGCCTAGTATGAACCTATGAACCTATGAACCTATGAACTCTCATAAAAGGATATGTTAACCACATCATGTAATGATGATGTCGTCATATATAAAGACCACTATGACAAGGCAAATACATAATTCAGGGGTGTTGCAATCATTAAATATTGTGTTTTGTAGATTGGAACAAAATATCTGCATGTGTGTTAAGTTAGCACAACTGCCATATTATGTCTGTGTCTCTATGTATGTGCAAATGTGTGTACATAGTCAAAGTAACACCAGTCTGTATCTTACTGTCATAAATCCAGTCCCATGCAGAACTAATATCATGACAGTCTTACATGGCTACTAATCCATTTTATACAGGCCTCCCAACATCACTGGTCAAACATGCAGTGATGATGTTGTACAGTATAAATTGTTCAGCAGTAGTGCAAAAGTCAGACTTGTGCTGTGGTGCTGACATTAAGTAGTGTGTTCACTAGCTCGTGTACTTAGGTAGGGGTTCTAATCTCACTGTACTCAATGTGTGTAGAACAGTGAAATTGTGTGCTTTACTGTGAGCAGCACAGTCAAATGCAGTACAAATATTTTGACAGCTCTACATGCCTACACATCCATTTCATACAGACCTCACAACATCTTCCCTCAAACATCCATTGATGATGTCCACTATAAATTCTCCAGCAGCATTGTAAAATAATGCTTGCATTAAGTACTGGGTTCTCTAGCTGGTGTACTTATGTAGGGATTCTAATCTTACTGTCATCAACTGGTGTGTGCATGTGTGTGTGTGAGTGTGTGTGTGTGTGTGTGTGTGTGTGTGTGTGTGTGTGTGTGTGTGTGTGTGTGTGTGTGTGTGTGTGTGTGTGCACTCAGAAGAGTATAACTGTGTATCCTACTGCCAGCAATACAATCCCTTGGAGTACAAATATTTTGACAGTAGTAAATGCTTACACATCTATTTCATACAGGCCTCACAACATCTTTTCTCAAACATCCATTGATGATGTTGTCTACTTAAATTTTCCAGCAACATTGTAAAAGTAAGATTTGTGCCATGGATCTTGAATTAAGCACTGAGTCTTCCAGCTGGTGGACTTAGTTACATTGGGATTTAAATCTCACTGCAGTTAATTGGTGTGTGTGTCTGTGTTGACACTGAAGAGACAACTTTAGACTGGCATGTGAGACAGTCAAACTACCATCTTCTGCTCATCAGGCACTGCTGATGTAATTGGCTATAAAGTGTTATCTGGCAGTGTATACACCAGACTTGTGCTTTGTCAATTGTGTTAAGTACTGTGCTCTGTAAATAGTTAGGTAGAGGGTCTAATGTCACTGTGGTCATCTTTGTTACTTGTGTTAAGTACTGTCCTCTGTAAGTAGATAGGTAGGGGCTCTATTCTCACTGTGGTTAACTGCTGTGTATGGTCAGTTGGTTGACATTAAAATACCATTTTAGACAAGCATGTGAAACACACCTACTGCCATCTTCTCAGCAGACACTTCTGATGTCATCAGCTTTAAAGTGCTGTCTGACACTTTCAAAACAAGACTTGTGATGTGGTGCCTGCTTTAACTACTGCACTTTGTAAATAGGTAGGGGTTCTCTTCTTACTGCAGTCAACTGGTGTGTGTGTGTGTGACTGTGTTTATGTTCATTTGGTTGACATTTAAAAGAACATTTTAGACCAGCATGTGAGACACTTCAACTACCAACTTCTTCTCACCAGACACTGATGATGTCATCAGCTATAAACCATTGTCTAACAATATAGAACACACTCTTGTACTGTGGTGCTTGCATTAAGTACTGTGCTATGTAAATAATGAGGTTGGGATGCTACTTTCTGTATAGTTAACTGGCTTGTGTGTGCATTCAGCAATCAGCATGTTACAATTTTAGAATGACATGTGAATCCACAGCTATGTCAAACCCTTCTCTGAACAACTTCTTGTAATATACACTGATGATGTCATTCTGTATATCATGTATTCTGACGGTGTTCAAAACAAGTCTGTACTGTAGCAGTAGAACTAACTACTGTGTGTTTGAGCTACTTTACCTATATATGTATATATATATATATATATATATATATATATATATATATATATATATATATATATATATATATATATATATACATATATATATATATATATATATATATATATATATATATATATATATATATATATATATAGGGGTTCTAATCTGACAGCAGGCAACTTGAGTGTGTACACATCCAAATATTTCTTTTGAGACAATTTTACACAGAAATGTGACTCCACATCCTTGTCAAAAACATGTTGTTCTCAGAATACAGTGATGTTATCATACTCCATAAAGTGCAATTTGACAGTGTTAAAATCAGACATATGTGTTGGTGCTACTGTTATATTGTAAGGCATTCATCTTCTACACCTACATAGGTGTGATGTTGAAATCAGGCCCACCATAATTAAATGTTGTGTGACAGACATCAATATAAATTCATATTGTATGTATGTATGTATGCATGTATGTATGCATATGTAGAGAATATAGATACTATAAGCTGTTCCTGATTTTTGCAGAATGTCTCTGATTTTGCCTCATATTTTGGCCAGCTCCTCATAATATCTATTTATTTGTTTGCTTTTTTTTTCCTGGCAAATCAATGAAAACAGCGTTTTCTAAATATTGACAGACATTTGCATTCAGTTCTTAACACTGTTAGGAAAAAGCACAGCAATGCAAACCCTGTTATGGTGTCTGTTTTTAAGAATATAAGAGCACATTTTCTAAAAAGAGCATACACAGGAATGCATCTTCTCAGCTCACTGCTATCCCTAATTTTGGCCTATTGTCTCATTATTTTTTACTTTCTATTTTATTCTTGAACTAAAAGGTTGAGAAGTATGTGACTGTGTGTGTGCATGTGTGTGTGTGTGTGTGTGTGTGTGTGTGTGTGTGTGTGTGTGTGTGTGTGTGTGTGTGTGTGTGTGTGTGTGTGTGTGCGCGTGTGTGTATGTGTGCGTGTGTGTGCGTGTGTGTCTGTGGGGGGGGGGCAATACAGTGCACACTGTATTTTGGCAGCTTTAGGATGAAAGGTTGCATTCCTGTGGCAGTTTTTATGTATGTATTCATCTCAACATTCTGAGGTATATAGTCAGTCATACAAGTAGATGAAATTGATGAATATGGGTTGTCTTGATGAAAATGACTTTGATTGTGGAAGTGGGATTACAGTGTTTCTAGAAGTAGCAAGTTAGCCATATATATTTTTTCAATTTTCATCACAAGCATCAGTGTTCTATACAATAAACAACTGCCTGTGATGATTTAGACAGGTTCATTGTGATAACAACTGATCATTGGCACAGCGGTACAGTGATAAGAGTTGTTGTCTCACAGTGCTTGTTTTTCTGGATGAGTTTTTGGCTGTGATTCCTTCTGTGTGTAGTCTGCACTCACTCCCTGTCTTAGTGTACATTATATCCAAGTGCTCTGGATTCCACCCTAGAGCCTGAGTGTAGAATATATGTCTCTGTTCATTTCCGCTTTTACTTTCATCCCAGTCTTAACACCAGATGGATACATACAAGGTAACTATTTTTTTTTTTTTGCTTGGAGTGGTAAGAAGACAGGCTCTATTCACAGAAAGGATTTATAGATCATTGGAAACATTTGATCACTCATTTTATTTGGGAACTTCTGTTTTGTTGTCTTTGAAAGTTTAGCTTTAGGCAAAACTTATTTTCTTCCTTGATAGAAAAACTAAGACTGCATTTTTTTCCTTAGTCATGATTTTATTTAGGCCATCATTGGATTAAAAGGTGTATGATGTACCTTAAAACATACAAAACATTATGATTACTGGGGGCCTAGTAACCCCCAGTTCCTGGCTTTTTTTCAGTTACTTCCTTCACACATATATAGGATGGAGTCTTGGCTAGTTGAGATATGTTAAAAGGTTTTAGGAAAAATTTTAAAAGAAAGACTAAGTGTGAAACATAAAAAAGAAGTAATTTATCTGGATGGTGTAGGGGCAGTTGAGTGGAGACAAGGGAAAGGCACTGGGGAGGTACAGATGGTGCTGTGCAACAAGGGGGACAATAGATTCCTTTTTCTAGTGCTCTATTTCACCTAAGGCTGGCCTTGCTGATTGCAGCTGGCCATCTAAGGTAAATATAGTCAATAACATAGTCATAATGAGCTGGTACTGAGATAATAATGACCCAATTTGTTGTTTGATCACAGGTTCACAGGTTTATAGGTTCATAGGTTCATACTAGGCTATCTGCCCTGGGGCAATTATAAGCCTATCCCGATTCTGTATGGCTTACGCCACCCCTTGGTTTGAGTATACTGTGCCCTTTTTAAGGTTTAGTTTACTGTGCATCTGTCTAATAGTGACGCAGGAGTAATCCCTGGGACAAACATACGATCCCCCATCCACCTATCGAGATTCTTCTTGAAGAGATTCAGTGAGGTGCTCTGCCTCACATGAACTGGAATTCTATTCCAGAGTGAAAGGAGCCTCTGGGTTATGAACCTGTCCCTCCAGCAAGTTCTATTTATTTCTGTGCTGAGGTTCAAGTTCCTCGAGCATGTGGCTCTAAGGGATTTAGATTTACTGAGGTGGAGCATGTCCATTAATTCCGGATTTGACATAGCTTTGTATGTCAGGCATAGATCGCCTCAAAGTAGGCGGTATGCAACTGAGTAGAGCTGGAGTTTTTTTAACCAAGCAGCATATGGCATCTGTTTGAGACCCTTGATCCTCTTGGTGAGATACTTTTGGGGTCTTTCTAATTGCTGCAGGTGTCGGGTAAGGTACAACCCAAAAAGGGCATTGTATTCTATGATGGGCCTGATGAGGGATGAATAAAGGGGCACGATTACCTCTCTTGATCTAGATGTGAAACCCTTCGTGATGAGGTAGGCTATGTAGAAGGTCTTTCTAACCACTTTGGCAATGTGGTTTTCAAAGGAGAGATTGCTATCAACTTGGGTCCCCAGGTCCCTAATAACTTTCTCTGTACTTAATGGGTTTCTGCCTATGTGGTAATTTGTGGGCACATTGTTTTTGCCAAAGGGTATGACTATACATTTTTTGGCATTTAGTTTTAAACCATGGCGCTGGCACCAGTTATCTGTCTCTGTGAGACCTTTTTGAAGGATGTTTGTGTCAGCTGGAGAGTCGATTATGGCGTCCAGTTTGCAGTCATCTGCGAACTTCATGAGCCATAGTCCTCCCACATTTGTCTGTACCTCGGAAAAGTATATACCAAACAAGTGTGGTCCCAGGACAGAACCCTGTGGGACGCCACTTGTGACCGGTTTTGAGTCTGACATGGCTCCAGCAACTCTCACTCTGTGGGTTTTGTCTTTGAGCCAGTTTGTGACCCATCTTGTGACATAGGGGTTTATATTTAAGCTGGATAGCTTATCTATGATGCCCAAGTGGGGTATTGTGTCAAATGCCTTTGCAAGGTCCAGATAGGCTGTGTGGACTACCTTCCCTTCATCTATGGCTTTGGTGACTGTTTCAAAGAAGTCAACCAGGTTCAAATGGCAGGATCTGACCTTGACAAAGCCGAACTGGGTAGGATCTAGTGTCTGTAGGTCCCCAATGTCTTTGTTTATGAGCTCCATGATGATCCTCTCCATAGCCTTGCAGGCTAAGCTAGTCAGGCTTATGGGGCGATAGTTTCCAGGGTCCATAGAGGCTCCACCTTTGTGGAGTGGGACCACTGTTGCTGTACGCCATTCTGTGGGCACATATCCTGTTGTGAGGCTGAGATTGTATAGCTGTTTTATTTGAGGGATTAGTTTCTCTTGGAGTTCATGTAGGACGCAACCTGGGATGCCATCTGGTCCCATGGAAGCAGTGTTTTTTGCTTTGGAGAGGGCAGCCTTCACCTGAGCATCAGAGATGTTTGGGAGGCAGCCCTCTGCTGGGATAGATACTTGCTCTTTTGGGGGGGGGGAGTTTGCACTGAACCTGCCTGCCAGGATATTGGCGATGTCTGTGGGTTCAGTGTATTTTTTGTCATTTAGAATCAACTCAGAACAAGTCTGGGAGTTGTATCCCAGGTTCCTAACATAACTGAAAAAAGCCTTATGATTGTCTTTGGTGTCCTGTGCAATTTTTCTCTCAAAGCTGGCCTTGGAGGATTTTATGAGGGATTGTAATTTTTTGCTAGTACTGATCAGAGATGCCTTCCCTATTAGAGATTTTGCTCTATCATGTAGTAGCTTCCTCCTTCTGTTGTACAGTTTATTTATGGCAGAGGTCCACCAGACTGGACGCCTGCCTTTGGATGATTGGGTCTTGGTTTTGTTTGGGATAGCATGATCCATGCATTCCTGGAGATGTCCGTAGAATGCATTTATATAGGATTCTGCAGTTTGGGCCATAGTTTCTACTAGCCCTGGGGCCTTGAAAGATTCCACTTCAGTTTTGAGAAGTGAGAAGTTCGCTTTGGAGAAGTTTTTCACTGTAGTTTTCTGGGCTGGGGGTGGGGTCGGGATGTGGACATCCAGTGAAATTAATTTATGGTCTGATCTTACCAATGAGGGATATACTTCTTGTGTGGAGCATAGAGTCCCCATGTTGGTAATGATCAGGTCTAGTATGTTGTCCCCTCTTGTGGAAGTGGTGACTAGTTGTTCCATAGCATTTGAGTTTATAATTTCCAGGACCCTTTGGGCTAAGATGCTGGGGCTTGAATAGTGCTCCCAGTCAATGTTTGGGTAGTTGAAGTCGCCCAATATAATGGTGTTCGGTGAGATCTTCATGTTCTCCAATGTTTTCAGGAAAGCTGAGTGGGATTCCTGACTTTGGGAGGGTGGTCTGTAGGATGCTATAAACTGAAAAGCAGTCTTGCCCACTGTTAGTTGCACATGGATGGTCTCCGATACTTTGTGCAATGCCACTGACCTGGAGGTGTGGATATCCTTGATAAATATGGAAACTCCTTTTGTGGTTCGGTCCGGGTTTTGCGGCCGAAAAGCATGATATGAGGTATAGCCTGGTAGTGCTGGGGTGCTCTCTGGAGCCTTGAACCAGGTTTCTGTCACTGCACAGATATCGATGTTCTCCATACTGAGGAGAGCTTTGAGTGCGTGCATCTTGAGGTTAAGACTTCTGGCGTTAAGCAGCATTACCCTTAGTTTCTTGTTCCTTGTGCTGTCTATGGGGGTGGGTTTGACTTTTGAGCCTTGCCTAAAAAAGGCACTATGGGGGTGGCAAGAGCCTTTGTCAATATCCGAAAGCCCAGTGGTGACAGGTGCAAGCTGTCCCTAGCGAAGCAATGTGACTTGTCGAGCATGTCATCCCAGGCAGACAGACACTGGATCCCCTTTGAATGACACCAAAATTTTAGCCAATTGTTAAAATCGATCATTTTGTCTTTGTACTGTGGCATCATTCTAGGTGAGGGTAAGATGCTGCTCACGGTCAGGGTCATACCAGCTTGGGCTACATGATCAGAGAGCTCCTCTATGTCTCTTTTCATGTAGTCCAGGGAGGTACGTCTCAGGTCATTCACACCAGCATTTACAATGACTGAGTCATATTTGTATTTGCTTTGGAGTGACCTGAGTGCTTGCGTTATGTGGCGGATCCTAGCACCCGACAGGCAGCTCACTGTGACCTTCTCTTTATTCAGCCTGGTGAGCAGGACGTCAGTGTGTCTAACAATAGAGTCACCTATTACAAGAGTATCAGGTGTGTTATTCAGCCTTAAGGGCTGTGGCTGCTTGGCACACTGACTTTGTGGGCTATGTGTTGTGTGTGTTTTGTTTTGAGGTAGCGTTTGCTTGGATGTCTGCTTTGGAGGGCTCTGTTGCTTAGGAAGATTTTTATTTGGAGCCTCTGAATATGTTTTTGTGTATTTATGTGTTTGGTTTGCTGATGTGGTGGGACTACGTGATACTGGAATTGTGTTGTGTGAGGTTACCTTCTCCTCCTGACTGGTTACACCAGTTTTGAGATGAGAGATCTTAGCCTCCAGTTTGGCTAAATAGTTGCATCTCTCACATATATTTGAACTTGTTTGGAGGAGGAGAAGGTTGTCCATGTACATGAGACAGTTGTAACATTGCCTCAAAATTCCCAGATTCATCGGCTGGACTGGAGAGGAAACCATTGACTGACCTTTAGATATGCTAGAGTACTATAGGGAAACTGAATTTAAGACGGACCAATAGAGGACAGGGTAATCGTAGAGAGTATAACAGTAAGTAGTGCTTATGGCTTAATAGTGCTAACTTGTAGTATTACTTAATTGGACCAGTGAAGGGCCTTAGAATGAGAATATGGTGTTTAAATTGAGAGATAGAGCAGTTCTAAGGGAAAAAGTGAAGAGCAGACTTTGTGGAGCCAGCAATAGTTTAAACCCAATTAGGCGGCACTGCCCACTGTTGCACTATGCACAAAAACGTGCAAAACCGCGCAAAAGAGGGTTTTAAGAGAGGAAGATGAAGGAGTTTGGAATTGACCCAAAATGGCCAATAAAACTACAGTTTCAAGTCAGTAACCACTCCCACAGGGGCAGACAGGCTGCCCAATGTTTTTCACTGCCACTGATCAACAGACAGACTTCCCTTTAGCCCAAGCAAAAAATGGCCTCCAAGAAACTGACAAACAGTTCAAGAACAGCAAGCCTGTAACTGAACTTTTTTAAATCTCAGAAAAGTGGGGAAAAAAGCAAGATTTTTTTTGTTTTTTTTTTTTCAGAGATAACAGAGGTTCACAAGTATCAACAAGTTATAACAGTGCAGTAAATGACCCCACACAAGAGTGCTAGGCCAAAGGCAGGTAATGGCAATTAACTTGCTGCAATAGATACCCACCCCATTCCACTTAGCCCCAGCCATTCAGTTGCCTCCTGAAGACCTTCCTTTACTTTGAAGTCACCATCCACCATTGAACAGTAGTCAGTGATTATAATAGGGGTAAAATGGGTGCCCCCTAGGACCCACAGTTTCAGTGGTGCCCATTAAAAACAATAAGATTTATGTTTTTGATTAAAAATAACTCGTTTTAAATAAAAGTTATATGTCTAAAGAAGCTCTGTTCCCCCTGTCTAACAAAGTTCTAGCCTACCCAGCCTCTCACCCAGTCAGCTTTGCATTTCTCTCTGAAGAAGTTCTGCCCACCACCCAGTTACATTTCTCACCTCCCCCAACTATGTGGACAGAGCTATGTTATTGCACTTTGAATTTGAATGCTGATCGGGAAAAAATGGCATCTCCAAGGGAGGCAGCTGATGTGTTAGCTTGTGAAATAGGACTGCTTAATCTCTCTTATTTGTTCTGACAAAAACTGGGAAAATAATTTTCTAGTCATTTAAATGATGTTACTGTAACTTGCAGCAGAAATAAACTTCTGGATATCAAGTATTCGACTATGCTGTCATTCTGGCTGGATTCCCTGCATACTACAGAGAATCTGGGGCCTACAACAGTCACAGAAGTGCTGGAATTGAGCATACTAAGCAAACAAGCTTCAAAGTACCTAAATCAGGAAACAAAAGATTGTGGAACAATCAGGATAAGACCCCAAAAAAGAGATGTAACAGAACCAGGAAAAGTGGCTGCAGAGCTTTAATTGCTGCCAGATTGAAAAAAAAAACCTCACAGGCCTGCACTTCCGCCAATTCTCTTGGCAAATGTATGTTCATTAGACAACAAGATGGACTTTTTTAGGCTTGAGATCAACACCACAAATAAGGTGAGAAATTCCTGTCTTTTAATCTTCACAGAGACTTGGCTAAATAACAGGATTGGTGATAGCATTGTAAGCTTTGATGGTTTCACTTTGTTCAGAGCTGACAGGAGCCTAGCTCTGTGTGGAAAGGCTAAGGGATGTGGAGTGTGCATTTTTGTAAATGATAGCTGGCGCAAAAACTATAATATTGTGAATCACTATTGCTCTGTATATATGGAATTTCTGATTGTAAAATGCAAACCTTTTTATGTGCCCAGAGAACTAAATGGTGTCTGTGTAGCAGCTATATATATATATATATATATATATATATATATATATATAGATATATTTATACACACACAATCAAGTGCTAACATCACTGAAGCACTGAATATACTGCCTAATACTATTTGTGAGCTGCAATGCAAGAATTCTGACAGTGCATTTATGATAACTGGTGACTTCAACAAGGAAGATATCATGGAGGTGCTACCCAATTACTGCCGAATTGTGGATTTTCCCACAAGGGAGCAAATACTCTGGACAAGGCTTACACTAATATAAAAGGGACATAGAGAGCTGTACAACAACCAAACTTGGGTGGCAATGATCATATCTCCATAAGACTAATACCAGTTGTCAAACATCTTTTAATTAGAGATATACTCACTGTGAAACAAATCAGGGTCTGGCATGAAGGAGCCATGGAAAGTCTTAAGGGCTGCTTTGATACCACAAACTGGGGTATCTTCAGGGAGGCAGCTACTATGAACAATCTGATGAATATAGATGAATATACTGAGACAACTATGGCTACATATCCAAATGCATGGGGGATGTAATGAAGATCAAAAATATTAAAGTAAGAGCCAACCAAAAATCATGGCTAAACAGCAAGGTGTACAAGTTGCTGAGAGCAGGAAACACTGCTTTCAGGGCAACGGATAAGAAGGGTCTAAGTGTGGCAAGGGATTATCTAAAAAAGGGCATCAAGGTGGCCAAGAGGTAGTCTGGAAAAAGGATGCAAGGATGCTTCACTGATGCAAAAGACTCAAAAAACCTGTGGCATGTTATTCAACAGATAAATGACTACAAGACCAAGTCAGCTCAGTGTGATGAAAACACTAATTTTCTGGACAGTTTAAACAATTTTATGGCAGGTTGAAGAGAAAAAGTCAAACTAGATAAAATGGTTCAACAAGGTGTGATTTGTCCAGTTGAAACTCCAACTGAATGGGTATCTTCCATGGTGGTAGCTCATAAGAAAAGCTCAGATGACATCAGAATTTGTACTGATCCACAAGATTTGAACAAGGCACTCAAAAAGCCTCATTATCCAATGCACACAGTCAAAGAAGTAACAGCCTTGATGCCAAATGTCAATGTTTTTTCTGTCTTAGATGCAAGGAGTTCATTTTTGCAAATTCAGCTCTACAAGAAATCCTCATTGCTCACTACTTTCAGTACTCCATTTGGAAGGTACATATTTCTGAGAATGCCATTTGAGATAAATTCTGCAAGTGAAGTCAACGTGTAATGGAGCAAATTTTTTCTGGGCATCCTTGTGCTATTACAGTAGACATACTGGTAGGAGGTAATGGTGAAGCTGCGTAAGACAGAAACCTCAGAAAAGTTCTGGAAAGAGCATGTCAAGTGAATCTTAAGCTCAATCCATAGAAATGCAAATTCAGGTTACGAGAAGTCACTTATATTGGTCATTTATTCACCAGTTCAGGCTTACGACCAGACCCTTCCTAAGCAAACTGCTATTCTCGAGATGCCAGCTCCAGACAATGTTCAAGCCATGCAATGTTTTCTTGGCATGGTTAACTAAGAGGCAAGTTCATTCCAAACATGAGTCAAATATCCACACCACTCACAGAGCTGACACAAAGATGCATCTTGGTCTTGGTTAGAGCAACGCCAGAGAGCATTTGATGTCCTGAAACACAGAATTGCCAGTCCACCTACTCTCAGATAATATGATGTACACAAGCCAGTTATTCTTTCATGTGATGCTTTGAAATTTGGTCTAGGTGCAGTCATTTTACAAGAGGGACAACCTGTTGCTTATCTGTCCATAACCCTCACCCAAGCTGAAATTCAGTATGCTCAGATGGGGATAGAGCTTTTGGCAATTGTGTTTGCATGTTTCAAGTTCCAAGATTATGTCTATGGTAGACATATGCAAATCGAAACAGATCATTAACCTCTAGTCACTATTCTGAGAAAGCCTATGCATTCAGCTCCAGCCAGATTGCAACTCATGATGATAAAATTGCAAAAGTACCACTTCAACCTTGTCTACAAGAAAGGCAAACTTCTTTATCTTGCTGTTGCGTTATCCAGATTGCCCAGTAGTACTACTGAACACTTCTATATAGTGCAGATGAGTAAGGCTATGAGCTTTTAAAGATAGGCTTCTCTTAGTACAGGATTTGAGTCCCTCAGCCTTTGTTTGACTCCTGTGTGAATCTGACCAAGTTACTTCACCAGAAAGTACTACTGGGCTGTTCTTGAAAAGGGACATTTTTGTCCAGTGGACTGTCCCAGGCTGTTAGCAAATGTGTTTCACATTTGTCTTTTGAATTCCTGCACTTTTCACATAACTGCTAAATAGTGCTGCCCTATATTGTATTGGATTATGAATCCCAATATGTCTCTTGTAGATTAATATGTTGCTTATTTCAAAGACATTTACTTTTTCACAGATTAACAGTTTTCAATGTGAGAGTAGTTTGCTTTAATGGCTATCAGTGTTTTTGCTGTAAAATTTGAAATGAAAGTTTTAAATAAAATACAAATCTCTGTGTTAACAGAGAAAATAAAGAAGACAATAATTTGCACACTAACATGTTTTACAGTGTTTTCTAATAATTGGGGAGAGACAACCTGGTAATAGGATACTGGTATGGATGATAGGGTCTTAGTTCATTACCCTGCATAGGGCTCCATTTCACCACGATCCAGCTCTGTTGACTCTGGAGGCATATGCTACATCAATACGGAATTATCAGCCATTCAGGTAGGCCAGACCTGTTCTGCGTGATGTCAGAGGGGATAGCTATTCTTAATGACATAGCAGACATAGTGAGGTCATAAATGAGATGTTGGTGCCCTGCAGCACTTATAAGGTCTTTAATTGTTTTGCTTTATTAATTATACTAAAGAATGACTTACTTCATTAATAGGCCTGGATTGTGTATGTAGTTTAAACTTGCTGCTCAATTGTCCAGATTTCCATAGAATGTCCAGATTTTTCCTTAATATTTTTGGTCTCATCCTTGTAAAATGTGTGGCTTTCTGAAAAATTAGTGAGGACAGAAGTCACTAAATAATGACAGACACTGATGCTTTAGACAGACTTTATATACTTCAGAAAATGATGACAATACAAAACCTATTATTCTAGCAACTATCTAATTTTATAACAGCAGTATTTAAAATCCTTCCCCATTTTTGGCCCTTTGATAAGCCTATTATTTTTTACTCTGTCCAGATTACTTGTACTACATGTTGCATTTATGTAATATATTTGAGTAAAGCACCTTCTTTACAGGATCCAGTAACTGCAAAAGGATTGGCATTTGTCAGGTCACACAGGCTGCATTATTTGGAGTGATAA
Source organism: Protopterus annectens (assembly GCF_019279795.1). Classification (NCBI taxonomy): domain Eukaryota; kingdom Metazoa; phylum Chordata; order Ceratodontiformes; family Protopteridae; genus Protopterus; species Protopterus annectens. Next base: position 476,416,250 of record NC_056742.1, read on the forward strand.
CCAAAATGTCTGGTCTTCAGCATCCATTATATAACCATTGTTGCAATTACTGTGATACGGTCCTCTGTGCATGATCAGATCATAAATGATTGTTGTACTTAGTTAAAAGCTGTTATTTTTTCTAGAACTTAGTGCAGAGGACTGAAGCTGTGACCTGTTAATGAGCTGCTTCCTGTGGAAAGGGTGCAGGGTTTGAATCTTTCCCTCCTTCATTTACCTACTGTTTGACCTTTCAGCAAGCCACTAAACCATACAGTGCTTTGGGGTAATTGGGAATTTGGCTTAAGTCCCTTAATGGTCACCTGAACTGTATACCTGGTAACTAACTCTGAACCTGTGATTGTTTTTTTGCCAGTCATTCCCTATTGCATAGCTGATCTGATTCAGGAAATGTTATGGTGACATCATCAGCCCACTAATTGTCTTAATGCAACATAGGCCATTTATCCTTCAAGGGCAACAGATACTGCACTTACAGATGAAAATGGATATTTGCAGATTATAATGATTTGAGTGGCCTTTCATGATTGAAATGTTCTGAAAGTTATGGTGCAGTGGCAGTGTTGTCACCTCACAGCAAGAGGTTCTCCAGTTCAATTCTCAGCTGGGGTGCCTTTTGTGTGGAGTCTGCATCTCCTTTGTGCATTTGTGTGGGTTTCCTCTGGGTACTCCAGTTTCCTCCCATGGTACAAAAACAGGTATCTGGAGCATTTCTCCCCAGGCATCCACTGAGAACTGGCTTTGTTCCAAGTTGGATTTTCATGATAAATTTAAAAAAAAATGGTACTTTTGTCGTTATTGTTTCACTACTTACTGGAAAAATATTTAAACCACACTCTAATGAATGTTGCTGTATTACACAAGGACATGTAATTTAAACAATCAGGAAGTAGAATCCATAGAGTTAAAATTCATAAGTACTTGCAAGGTTATCGGTCTGTGGGGATCTTCCCATGCTAGTCTTTAGCTCCTATATTTTTCATCTGAATAATTCAGAGGTGGGCAGAACATGGATATGTTGAGACATTCACTTGTTGCCCCTATCCATGAGGGACATGGGTGCTAACCCATGGGGAGAAGTTGTGATTTCCCATCCATTCATTCATCCAAATCACATTTGAATAGAGTAAGAAAGGTACTTCACTTTATGTGGAGTGGAATACAAGTTCGTAGGAGAGGTATTCTTTATGATGCATACATAAAACATTTTCTATTTATGTTGCAAAAGGAATGAGATCCCTAGAGTTGGTGTTCACTCACCAACTGGGCTTGCAAATATGTAATAGGTATGACAGAAGAGGGTCTACTGAAGCAAGGCATACCTCTTACTGGCTCTAAGACACAGAGAAAAGGGACAAGTATTTGAGATGGTCTGCATAATTTCTGTTAGGTCCTTGTTTTTAGTGAGAAAGCATCACTGTTTCTTCAGTTGTGGCAAGTGTTTGGACAGGTACATAGGAATAAGGCATTATATTCACTGAACCACTGAATGAGATCCAGATACAGTGGAATGATTACATCCTCAAATCTGAGCACCATACCTTTAGATATAAGCTGTGTGATGAGAAAGGACTTCATTAAAGTGGTGGATACATGGTGATCAAAGGACAATTAATTTCTGACATAAGTTCCCAGATCCCCGACTACAGTATCGACTTTCATTGGTGTGTTGCCATTGTTAATGTTATCCGTTGCAAGAGAAGTCATACTTGCTAAGCATATGATTATACATTCTTAACATTTAGTTGTAGTCAGTAGTCTTGACATCAGCTATATCCTGTTGGAGGATGCTGTTGTCCTTTGGGGAATTTATGATGGCATCAATATTACAGTTGTCTGCAGACTTGGTCAGCCATAAGCAGTTAACATTTGCTTTTACCTCTGAGAAGTCAATTTCAAATAAGAGTGTCTCAAGGAATGAACCCTGCGTACACTATTAGTGGCAGGTCTTTTGGAGGATGTAGAGCTGCCCACCCTAATTTCTTGGGTTCTATTTTTGAACCAATTTGCTACTCAACAAGTTAGATAGGGATTTACATTTTGCTGGAAAACTTCTAAAAATACTTGTGTTGGGATGGAGTTGAATGCCTTAGTGAAGTCTAGTCTGTGATGTGAACTGATTTGCCCTAATCCCTTGTTGCAGTAACCACCTGGATAAAGGTGACCAGGTTAAGCAGGCAGGATCTGCCTTGATGAATCCAAATTATTGTGAGTGAAGAGTGTGTATGTTACCTATGTCCTTATTAATTAATTCCATAATGATCGCTTCCAGACCCTTACAGGTGAGGATGGTCAGGCGCAAATGAACACATACATTTATGCATGGTCCTAAAAATGTGTACAGCAGGGACCCCACTGTTTGAAAACAGCCCAGGGGCCAAGGTACACTTAGTCTTCCACTGGCAGTAGTAATGGACCTCCTGACTAACAGTAAATGCATTTTCCAGTCAGTGTACCAGCAGAACTGACACCAAATGTATAGGAAGGGTTTCAGGGTTTCACACAACTGGTAAATGAATGAAGTGACAAATCTGACACAGATGCTAAGAGGAGCTTGTAAGCTTGCATGCAGAAATAAATGTATAAATATTAACTTGAGAATACACAGATCCACCCCCCCCAATGCACACACAAACATACATGCACGTTTAGACAGGAAGGCTCACTTGTGCACATGACAGTTTGTAAAAATACCTTTTTTGTTTAGTAAAGTATTTTAACCTTTTTTTTTCACTTTTATTGTACATGCAATAAAGCTTTACAGTAATACCATTTAATACAGACATTTTGACATATTATTTCCAGACCACAGTTCTCTACCATATTAAACAATAGATTTGCCCTAGTACATATCGTACCAATATCTGACATTTACATCTTATTGCAAAAGCACACAACTCTTGTCATTTCTACTCATAATCACATCATGCATAGCAATCCCCCCTCCCAAATTTAAGTTGTATCATTCCTTCTACAAAAGCTTCCCCTCTAATGCATTGCATGCCTCCCCTCTAATGCATTCCATGCCTCCCCTCTAATGCATTCCATGCCTCCCCTCTAATGCATTCCATGCCTCCCCTCGTATGCATTCCATGCCTCCCCTCGTATGCATTCCATGCCTCCCCTCTAATGCATTCCATGCTTCCCCTCTAATGCATTCCATGCCTCCCCTCTAATGCATTCCATGCCTCCCCTCGTATGCATTCCATGCCTCCCCTCTAATGCATTCCATGCCTCCCCTCTAATGCATTCCATGCCTCCCCTCTAATGCATTCCATGCCTCCCCTCTAATGCATTCCATGCCTCCCCTCTAATGCATTGCATGCCTCCCCTCGTATGCATTCCATGCCTCCCCTCTAATGCATTCCATGCCTCCCCTCTAATGCATTCCATGCCTCCCCTCTAATGCATTCCATGCCTCCCCTCGTATGCATTCCATGCCTCCCCTCTAATGCATTCCATGCTCCCTCTAATGCATTCCATGCCTCCCTCTAATGCATTCCATGCCTCCCCTCTAATGCATTCCATGCCTCCCCTCTAATGCATTCCATGCCTCCCCTCTAATGCATTCCATGCCTCCCCTCTAATGCATTCCATACAGTATTAAGCACATCATGTAGAACTTGAAATATCCCCCTTCCCCACCTCTGGCTTTGACATTCTGAATGGCTGCCTGCATTTTCCACAGTGGATCTTATATCTGGTAATTCCTGAACCTGTATTTGGCACTACCATTCCAAATCCACTTTAACTACAATTTTATCCATTTCGATGTTCACACTTGCCTCTTTGCATGCTTGGTCTGCTCATCAATGAACACCCCACACACATTATTAGACAACATTATTGATGTTATTAAATGGCATTATTATGTTATTATTGTATTCTATTTTGATTTTATTTTTATATTTTATTATTATTATTATTATTATTATTATTATTATTCTCTGTATGTATGTTTTTGCACTGGAAACGAAGCATCACAATTTCATTCAGCTACACTGTGGTGTAGTTCTGAATGACAATAAAGTTTTCTTTGACTTTGACTTGACTTGACACTCACCTTCTTGTCAACCATTGTATCTGCTACCACCATGGTTTTTTGTATCAAGCTCTTTGCTCCTTATTCTGTATGAACTTCCAGGCCCTCCCTTTCTCAAGCCTTAACTGCCACCTGTCTCACTTTCCCAGTGAGCAGTTGAAATTCTAATCTTTCATCTTAAGGCCATTCCTTCTCTTTATGTACCCTATAATGACATGTTACTCTATGTTATTTTCTTCCCCAGTAATTTATTTCAGACATCCATTGCCTCCCTCCACAATGGTATAAACTCCCTACATGTCCACCACATTTGCACTGCTTGCATTTTCCTCCACACATCTCCAACACTCTGTGGAAGGATACCATCCTACTCAATGTGTCATTATGGGGGATTTTACTCCCTGTACATCATCCTTCTTTAATGATCCCCAACAGGCCAACATCTTTTATTTTCCATTTTCATCATTGCTAATATTTGTTTTCAAAACCTTTCTTTTTTGCCCTTATTACATTATCTTTACCCCACTGATCTCTCAACTTAGCAAAACCTCACTCGTGTACAGACCCGCATGCACATGTAGATGATACTAATTCTTCCTATTTGGAACTGGATCTACTTTTCTCCTAAAGCTAAGCCTACATCATAATTCATTGTTTTTCCACCTGTATCTTTATGCTAATCCATGCTCTCACATAGGCTGTTCTAAATGCTTCAATTCAAGAGATTCAAAGACTCAAAGAAACTTTATAGTCATTTAGGAAACACAAGTCCCGCCTAAATGAAATTTCAAGTGTCAGCTCTTTTACAGGAGAAAGCAAACACAAAAAGACAGACATGATAGGTATTAAAGAATAAACAATAACTATAGTACAAAACTAAATATCTGCGTAGCTGTCTCACATGCTTGTACACTATTTATTACATTGGACAACACTGACTACTAGATAATTAACACATGAAAAGAAAAGTACACTATACACAGAGGTGAGACTGTGTGATAGCGCATATAAGGAAGTGACTCACATTGCACTTGAATGAGAATATATTAATTTTAGCATGCAATAAATAAATAGAATTAGTGTAAGGAAAAAAAATGACAGCATAACAATCTATTATAGTTTTTATACATCCAGATTTGCATCTGCATTAATGAGTCTTACTGCAGTTTGATAAAAACTTATTGGCATTCCGGTCCAAATTGTTATTGCACCATTCAATCAGGGAGTTGACCTCATTCCTAAATCCACTCTCGTCATCACCACTTATAAGTCCCACCACTGTGGTGTCATCTGCAAATTTGATGATGTGGTTGTTGCTAGCTTTCACAGAGCAGTCATGGGTAGGGATTGGGAATAGTAGAGGACTTAGCATACAGCCCTGGGGTACTCCAGTATTGATTGTAATATTCCCTGAAGTGTTGTTACCAGCACATGTCCTTTGTGGTCTTCCAGTCAGAAAATCAAAGATCCAGTTGCACAGCCCTTTATTTATGCCAAGGTGGGTTAGCTTTTCTATAAATTGCATTGGAATCACTGTATTGAATGCCAAGAAAAACCAAGCAAAGTCCAAACCAATAAATCCAAAATCCACAGAAGAGGCAAGACGACACCACCACGTCGTCTTGCCTCTTCTGTGGATTTTGGATGTATTGAATGCCAAGCTGAAATCTATGAACAACACCCTGGCATAGTTGTTCTTCTCTTCAAGATGCTCCACTGTGAGGTGAAGTGCCACCAAAATGGCATCAGCAGTTGATCTGTTTGCCTGGTAGGCAAACAGCAGTGGGTCAAAGGATTGGGGTAGTACAGTAGTCAAATGCCTTTTAACCAGTCTTTTGAAGTATTTTATTACATTTGATGTAAGGGTCGCTGGCTTGTAATCATTTAGGCAGGTGCGGTTGGCTTTTTTTTTTGGGCAGAAGGATTATGTTGGCAACTTTGAAGCATGCTGGTACTTTTTCCTGGACAAGCAAGGTATTGAAGATGTCAATCAGGACTATGCTGAGTCAGTCTGCACGACCTTTCAATGCTTTCCCCAGAATGTTATCAGGGCCAGCGCCCTTCCTGGGGTTCACCTTTCTCAGTTGGTTCCTTACATCCACAGCACTGAAGTTAAGTACTGCCTCCTCTTGGTCATTGAGAAGCTTTACAGCCTCCAGGTTGTTTTTCTCTTCAAACCTGACATAAAATGTGTTTAGGTTGTCCAAATGTTCAGTGCTATCATCGCACTGAACTGACACTGTCATGTAGTCAGTTAGCTGTTGAATACGGTGCCACAGGCTTCTTGAGTTTTTGGCATCCTCGAAGCATCCTTGTACCCTCTTTCCATACTCCCTCTTGGCTTCTTTGATGCCCTTTTTAGATTAGCCCTTGCCACACTTAGACCCTTCTTATCCTTTGCCCTGAAAGCAGAGTTTCTTGCCCTCAGCAACTTGTATGCCTTGCTCTTTAGCCATGATTTTTGGTTGGCTCTTACTTCAATATTCCACACAGTTGGATATGTAAGCCATAGTTGTCATAGTATATTCATCTATGTTCACTAGATTGTTCACAGTGGCTGCCTCCCTGAAGGCATCCCAGTTTGTGGTTTCAAAGCAGTCCCTGAGACTTTCCATGGCTCCTTCATGCCAGACCCTGATTTGTTTCACAGTGTGCTTATTTCTGATCAAGAGAGGTTTGTAAGCTGGTATTAGTTTTATGGAAATGTGATAAAAGCCACCTAGGTTTGGTTGTTGTACAGCTCTATATGCCCCTTTTATGATAGTGTAAGCCTTGTCCAGAGTATTTGCTCCCCTTGTGGGAAAATCCACAAATTGGTTGTAACTGGGTAACACCTCCCTGAGATCTGCTTTGTTGAAGTCACCACCTATCATAAATCCATAGTCAGAATTCTTGCACTGCAGCTCACATATAGTATTATGCTATATATATTCAGTGTTCACTGATGTTAGCACTCAGTGGTATATATACGGCTGCTGCATAGACACCACTTAGCTCTCAGGGCACATGAAAAGGTCTACATTTCAGTATCAGAAATTCCACATATACAGAGCAATGTTCATTCACAATGTTACAGTTTTTGCACCAGCTATCACTCACCTAGCAACTGTATTTCGCCTGCCTCTGTTACATTGAAGCTGTTTTTACTGCATTTAACTTAATATTGCACTTGGAATCCTTGTTTGTTACTATTTGACTGTATTTGTAGCAAATTCTTCTGTGTAAGCTGTAGTAGCTGATTCATAGCATTTATAAGTGTTTGCTGTACCTGTTTCTGCCTGTTTTGTGAAAAAAAGAAAAAAAGAAAAAATATCTCTTGTTTTTCCTGCTTTACTAGTTTAGTCCAGTTTCAGAGTTGCTGATTCCTGGGCTTTGGTTGTAGTTCCTGTGTACTGTTTCCTTGCCTTATTTGGGGGAAGGGAAGCTACCTTGCTTTCCTGCTTTACTAGTTTAGTCCAGTTTCAGAGTTGCTGATTCCTGGGCTTTGGTTGTAGTTCCTGTGTACTGTTTCCTTGCCTTATTTGGGGGAAGGGAAGCTACCTTGCTTACCAGTGGGAGTGGGAAGCATTGCGCTGCCTTTTGTCCAGTTTTGTGAGGTTTCAGCCAGTAACTAGTAGTTTATTGGTCGTTTTGGGCCAGTTTCTAGCTTTTTCCAGCCTCCTGGTATAAAACTTTCAGCTTGTACCTACTCAGTACAGACTCCACGTGGGCCAGCAGAGTAATCCAGGCTGCAGAGAGCTTAATAAGCGAATTTTCTTGATACTAAGTATATTTTTTGTTGCTTTCCACATCTGAATACCTAGCAACTGTATTTCGCCTGCCTTTCTGTTACATTGAAGCTGTTTTTACTGCATTTAACTTAATATTGCACTTGGAATCCTTGTTTGTTACTATTTGACTGTATTTGTAGCAAATTCTTCTGTGTAAGCTGTAGTAGCTGATTCATAGCATTTATAAGTGTTTGCTGTACCTGTTTCTGCCTGTTTTGTGAAAAAAAAAAAAGAAAAAAATATCTCTTGTTTTTCCTGCTTTACTAGTTTAGTCCAGTTTCAGAGTTGCTGATTCCTGGGCTTTGGTTGTAGTTCCTGTGTACTGTTTCCTTGCCTTATTTGGGGGAAGGGAAGCTACCTTGCTTTCCTGCTTTACTAGTTTAGTCCAGTTTCAGAGTTGCTGATTCCTGGGCTTTGGTTGTAGATCGTGTGTACTGTTTCCTTGCCTTATTTGGGGGAAGGGAGGCTACCTTGCTTACCAGTGGGAGTGGGAAGCATTGAGCTGCCTTTTGTCCAGTTTTGTGAGGTTTCAGACAGTAACTAGTAGTTTATTGGTCGTTTTGGGCCAGTTTCTAGCTTTTTCCAGCCCCCTGGTATAAAACTTTCAGCTTGTACCTACTCAGCACAGACTCCACGTGGGCCAGCAGAGTAATCCAGGCTGCAGAGAGCTGAATAAGCGACTTTTCTTGATACTAAGTATATTTTTGTTGCTTTCCACATCTGAATACCTAGCAACTGTATTTCTCCTGCCTTTCTGTTACATTGAAGCTGTTTCTACTGCATTTAACTTAATATTGCACTTGGAATCCTTGTTTGTTACTATTTGACTGTATTTGTAGCAAATTCTTCTGTGTAAGCTGTAGTAGCTGATTCATAGCATTTATAAGTGTTTGCTGTACCTGTTTCTGCCTGTTTTGTGAAAAAAAGAAAAAAGAAAAAATATCTCTTGTTTTTCCTGCTTTACTAGTTTAGTCCAGTTTCAGAGTTGCTGATTCCTGAGCTTTGGTTGTAGTTCCTGTGTACTGTTTCCTTGCCTTATTTGGGGGAAGGGAAGCTACCTTGCTTTCCTGCTTTACTAGTTTAGTCCAGTTTCAGAGTTGCTGATTCCTGGGCTTTGGTTGTAGTTCCTGTGTACTGTTTCCTTGCCTTATTTGGGGGAAGGGAGGCTACCTTGCTTACCAGTGGGAGTGGGAAGCATTGAGCTGCCTTTTGTCCAGTTTTGTGAGGTTTCAGCCAGTAACTAGTAGTTTATTGGTCGTTTTGGGCCAGTTTCTAGCTTTTCCAGCCCCTGGTATAAAAGCGCGCTTAAACGCTAGCGATTTAGAGCGATTTAGCGCGGAGCTGCCACTGTTGCACACTAGGGCAGTGCCGGTTAAGCAGGTTTAAACTATTCAGGCTACCTAAAGTCCACTCTTCAAATTTTCCCTTAAAACTACCTTCCTCGAACTATACTACTGATCAAATCAGCGTATCCTATAACTAAAAAGATCAACTCTACTTGACTCCAAGTAGACTATTCTCTATCTATTAAACCTAGCACTTGCTCCTACAGTACTTATTACCTTGATACGGCACTCTTGTCATAGATAGTACCCCAAAAGGCAACCCCCATTTCTCGGTCACCCACGTCCCCGGAATCTTTTTAAAGTTTTTCGTCTACCCTTCTAGCATGTCGAGGATCAGTTGCTAGTGTCCTCTCCTGCTCAGCTGGTGAACCTGGGAATATTGAGGCAATGTTTCAATTGCCTCATGTACACAGACAACCCTTTCCTCCTCCCACAAAACACAAATACATGCGAGAGATGCAACTATACGGCCAAACTGGAGGCTGAGCTCTCTCAACATAGGACTGGCAAGACCAGTCAGGAGGAGAAGGTTACCACACACACTATAGACCCAGTCTCACATAGTACCATTACAACCTCAAATCATACACATAAACACACAAAGACATACTCGGAGGCTCTGATCAAAATCTACCAAAACAGCAGAGGCCACCAAAGCAGACACCCAAACAACCACCACCTCAGAACACAACACCCGCAACACATAGACCTCACAGTCAGAGTGTCAAACAGTCACAGCCCTTAAGGCCAAACACAATGCCAGACACACTAGTCATTGGTGACTCCATAGTCAGACACACTGATGTCCCGCCACCAGACTGAGTAAGGAGAAGGTCACAGTAAGCTGCCTGTCGGGCGCTAGAATCCGCCACATAACGCAAGCACTCAGGTCTCTCAACAGCAGGTACAAATATGACTCAGTCATTGTCCACGCTGGTGTAAACGACCTGAGACGCACCTCCTTGGACTACATGAAAAGAGACATTGAGGAGCTCTCTGATTATGTAGCCCAGGCAGGTATGACCCTGACCTTGAGCAGTATCCTACCTTCACCAAGAATGATGCCACAATACAGAGATAAGATGATCAGCTTTAACAATTGGCTTAAACACTGGTGTCATTCAAAGGGGATCCAGTATCTGTCTGCCTGGGATGACATGCTGGACAAGCCACGCTGCTTCGCAAGGGACGGCTTGCACCTGTCACCCTGGGATTCCGGATATTGGCAAAGGCTCTTGCCACCCCCGTAGTGCCTTTTTTAGGCAAGGCTCAAATTCTAAACCTACCACCCTAGAACACAAAAATGGGAAGAAACTAAGGGTAATGCTGCTCAATGCCAGAAGTCTAAATCTCAAAATGCACGCACTCGAGGCCCTTCTCAGTATGGAGAACATCGATGTCTGTGCTGTGACAGAAACCTGGTTCAAGGCTCCTGAGAGCACCCCAGCGCTATCAGGTTTTACCTCATATCATGCGTTCCGCCCCAAAATCCGGACAATACCAAGAAAGGAGGGGGTATCCATATTCATCAAGGACACCCACACCTCAAGACTGGTGGCAACGCACGATGCATCGGAGACCATCCAGGTGCAATTAACCATAGGCAAGACTGCTCTGCAAATTGTAGCATGTTACAGGCCACCCTCACAAACTCAGGAAACTCACATGGCCTTCCTGAAAACACTAGAGGGGATAAATGTATCACCAAACACCATCATACTAGGTGACTTCAATTACCCTAATATAGACTGGGAACACTACTCAAGCCCAAACACCCTAGCCCAAAAGTTCCTGGAATTCATAAACTCAAATGCCATGGAACAACTAGTCACCATCCCCACAAGAGGAGATAACATACTTGATCTCATCATCACGAACATGGGAGCACAATGTTCAACACCGAAGTATACCCCTCACTGGTGAGATCAGATCACAACTAATCTCGCTGGAGGTCCTCATCCCACCTCCAGCTGAAGTATAAAAGACCATAGTAAAAAACATCTCTAAAGCCGATTTCAGACTTCTAAAGACTAGTGTGGTCTCCTTTCAGGCCCCGAGCAGCGGAAAACAATACTCAAGCCGCTGAATCACTTACAAACGCCTTCTACCAGCACCTGCAGGACTGCATGGATAAGGCAATCCCAAGCAAAACAAAGACTCTTTGTACCAAAGGCAAGCGTCCAGTCTGGTGGACCCCAGCCATAAACAAACTCTACAACAAAAGGAGGAAGCTACTACAAGATAGAGCAAAATCCTTAAAAGGTAAGACACCCTTGATCACTATAAGTAAAAACTAAGAGCTCTCATAAAATCATCCAAAGCAAATTTGAGAGAAAAATAGCTAAAGACTCAAAAGACAATCATAAGGCCTTCTTTAGCTATGTTAGAAACCTAGGAGGAAACTCCCAGATATGCTCAGAACTAGTTCAAAATGATGTGAAGATTACTGATCCTACAGACATTGCCAACATACTGGCTGACAGGTTCAGTGCAAACTTCTCCCCCAAAAGGAGAGATATCTATACCAAATGAGTGCAGCCCCCAAACATCTCCAGCGCCCAAGTGAGAACTGCTCTCTCCAAAGCAAAAACACAGCATCCATGGGACCCGATGGTGTCCCCGGCTGTGTGCTCCACGAACTCAATGAGGAATTAAACCCACAGCTAGGACAGCTGTTTAATCAAAGTCTTACCTCTGGATACGCACCCAGGAGTGGCGCACTGCAACTGTGGTCCCACTTCACAAAGGCGGTGCCTCCACAGACCCTGGAAATTACCGCCCATTAGCTTGACAAGCCTTATCTGCAAAGCCATGGAGAGGATCATAATGGACCTCATAAATAAAGACATAGGAATTTGCAGACTTTGGATCCAACCCAGTTTGGCTTTGTCAAAGGCAGATCATGCCTTTAAACTTGGTTGACTTTTTCAAACAGTCACCAAAGCCATTGATGAGGGAAAGGCAGTCCATACAGCCTACCTCGATCTGGCTAAGGCCTTCGATACAATACCCCACTCGGGTATCATTGAAAAACTCATCAGCTTAAATGTTAACCCATACATCACAAGATGGGTTGCAAACTGGCTGAGTGACAGAACCCACAGGGTCAGAGTTGCTGGCGCCATGTCAGACTCAAAGCCTGTCACAAGTGGTGTCCCACAGGGCTCAGTCCTGGGCCCACTCTTGTTTGGCATCTACTTTTCCGAAGTACAAGCAAACACAGGAGGGTTATGGCTGACAAAGTTTGCAGATGACTGCAAACTGGGCCATAGTAGAAAACACATCTGACACAGATATCCTTCAGAAGGGTCTCACAGAAACGGATAACTGGTGCCAGAGCCACGGCCTAAAGTTAAATGCCAAAAAATGCATAGTCCTACCCTTCGGGAAAAACAAGGTTACCCCTAGCTACCAAATAGGTGGCAATCCACTGAGCACAGAAGAAGTTATCAGGGACCTGGGGACCCAGGTTGATAGTAGTCTGTCATTCGAAACCCATGTAGCTAAAGTAGTTAGGAAGTCCTTCTACATTGCCCACCTTATCATGAAGGGATTCTCATCTAGATCAAGGGAGGTCATAGTCTCCCTTTACTCATCACTCATCAGACCAATGATTGAGTACAATGCCCCATTCGGAATGTATCTGACCCGACACTTGCAGCAGCTGGAGAGGCCACAAAAGTTCCTCACCAAAAGGATAAAGGGTCTCAAAATCTGTCCTATGCTGCCCGACTGAAAGAACTCCAGCTCTATTCAGTCGCCGCTTGCTCAGAGGTGACCTTTGCCTAACATACAAGGCCATGTCAAACCCAGATTTGATGAATATGCTTCACCTCAAAAATCTAGATCCATCAGAGCCACAAGGGCGGAGACCTAAACCTCGACACGGCTATTAATAGGACGTGCTGGAGGGATAGATTCATCACCCAAAGACTCCCTATGCTGTGGAACAAAATCCCGGTACATGTGAGGCAGAGCACCTCGCTGGCCTTGTTCAAGAGAAATCTTGACCAATGGATGGGAGATCGCAGATATACCCCAGGAATTACCTCAGTGTCACTGCTCGACAGAGGCACAGCAAAATAATGGGTATAGTTCCCCATACTAAAGGGGTGGCGTAAGCCACAAAACAATGGGCTAGGCTTATAAATGCCCTCGGGCAGATAGCCTAGTATGAACCTATGAACCTATGAACCTATAAAAATGCACACTCTGCTTCCCTTAGCTTTTACACACAGAGCTAGGTTCCTATCAGCTCCGAACAAAGTGAAACCATCAAGGCTTACAGCACTGTCACTAATCCTGTCATTTAGCCAAGTCTAAAGATTAACAGACAGAAATTTCTCACCTTGTTTGTGGTGTTGAGCTCAAGCCTGAGTAAGCCCATCTTGTTGTCTAATGAGCATACATTTGCTAAAAGAATTGAGGGAAGTGCAGGCCTGTGAGGGTTTGTTTTCAATCTGGCAGCAATCCCAGCTCTGTAGCCTCTTTTCCTGGTTCTGTTACACCTCTTCCTTTTGGGTCTCATCCAGATTGTTCCAGAACCCTCCATTCCCTGATTTAGGTACTTTGAAGTTTGTTTGGTTAGGATGTTGAGTTATAGCAGTTCTGTGAGTATTATAGGCCCAGATGCTCTGTAGTAAGTAGGGAATCCAACCAGAATGATGGCTCAATTGAATACTTGATTTCCAGAAGTTTCTTTCTGCTGTAAATTCCTGTAACATCATTTAAATGAATGGAAAATGATTTTCTCGTATTTTTGCCAGAAAAATAAGATAGATTAAGCAATCCTGTATCATAAGCAAACACAGCTGCAACCTTCCTTGGCACTGCCATTTTATTTTGTGTTGACTCTCCCTATAAATTTTTAGGTACAACATTAAAAAAGTATAGTTCTTTTTGAGAAATGTGAAGGGTAGCCATTCATTTAATGCATCTCTTAGGTCCCTGACCTTTCTAATCCCTATGTCTTCCCAGATTGCCAGCTTTCCTTCCAACTCCTTAGAGCAGCTCTAGCACAGCTCTCCAATACATTAGTCACATTCAACTGCAAACAACAATCAGTAACCTAGTAGTCTACGAATCATACTGTCAGTAGCATCCTCTACCATGCTCATTGTCTTACAACTCTTGGCCTTTCATTTATTTTCTCAGACAACCTTTCAAATTGTTTTAATCACATGTCACCCAGCATTTCTACAATATTTATAGTAGACAAATCTTCTTCTTCTTCCTTCGGCTGCTCCCGTTAGGGATCGCCACAGCAGATCAACTGTTTCCATTTCTTCCTGTCCTGTGCATCTTGCTCTGTCACATCAACCACCTGCATGTCCTCTCTCACCACATCCATAAACCTTATCTTGGGCCTTCCTCTTTTCCTGTTACCTGGCAGCTTCATCCTTAGCATCTTTTTCCCAATATACTTTGCATCCCTCCTCAGCACATGTCCAAACTAACGTAATCTTGCCTCTCTGGCTTTGTCTCCAAACCTTCCAACCTCGGCTGACCCTCTAATATACTTATTCCTAATCCTGTCCATCCTCGTCACACCCAGTGCAAATCTTTACATCTTCAACTCTGCAACATCAAGCTCTGACTCCTGCCTTTTTGTCAATGCCACTGTCTCCAACCCGTATAACATAGCTGGTCTCACCACCCTCTTGTAGACAAATATCAAATAAAATCCTGTGTATTCCATCCTCCTTCTTTCCTGTGATCCCTAAATCTATCTTTCTTGATCCTTCCTCTTTTGCTTTTCCACACAAACTAGTAACAACCTATTTAAAATTGCCTATAATCTTATTTATATGTCTGATTTGTATATGCCACCCAATATAAAGTGCATGTGAAAGTATCATAGTGCAAATTATTTCTGTTCTACCTTCAGGTGTGGCAAACCTACCTGCTCATGCATGTAACATTTTTCCTGTCCTTACCTTCAGATCTGGCCAGTACTGGTCTCTGGTCTCAGCTAACATTTTACAAATTTTAAGGCTTAAGAAATTCTCCTACCATCTTTTCAGTGAGTGGTGGACATGTATCCATCCATTTAGTTCCAATTCAAATCGGCACTAACTTTTGGGGTTGAGAACAAAGCGCTGAGGCACTACAAAAACTATCAGACATCGCCATTATCTCTGGCAGTGGCGCTGCAACACGTTATTATTTATTTATTATTTATTTTACATTTGTTGGCTGGGCTAGTCTAGCTGGATACATGTCCATTTTCAGTAGAGGCCCAGGGAGATAAGCTCCAAGCATTAGTAAATTACAAAAAAAAGATTACAATAGTTAAAAAATGACTAAATTCAAATACAAAGAAATTAAAAAAGATTTAAGATAATCAAAAATTGTTTCTGTGAATAATAGCTCGCAGGCTGTGCAAGGTTTAAAATACAATTGAGTACAAGGACATTCAGTATTCTGAAAATATGAGAAAAACATCCTCAAGCTATATAATGCAATAATCTGCAAACAGATAAATACCTCTCTTTTTCCTACCTCGATATTCCCCCACTCAAATTTCCATTAGCACCAGACATTCAATGACCATTAGAAATAATCCAGGTGATAACAGATTACCCTGATAGCTTCCTCTTTATAGTAAAATTTCTTCTGTAAATACATCTTTTATATATATATATATATATATATATATATATATATATATATATATATATATATATATGGGTCCCTACACATGATCGAAATCTCAGAAAGCCAAAACCCATATGGCCGAGACCATATGATCGATTTTTGAAATTTCGGTCATGCAGAATGGGCATTTCCATATAGTGTGGAATTGAAAGATTCCCATCTTCTGCATTGTAATGCGATTTCTGAGTTGATATATTTAAATTGTATGGGCTATGTGGGGTACAGCCCCCCCCCCCCCCCTAGCAATGTGTTGGCAAGTTTTCATTTTTTTTTACATGTTCGAAATTTCAAAAGTCGAACTTCTGGTATTGGCCATATGGGTTTCGGCTTTCTGAAATTTTGATCATGTATAGTTCACCCATGTATATATATATATATATATATATATATATATATATATATATATATATATATATATATATATATATATATATATATATATATATATATATATATATATATATATATATATATATATATATATATACACATATACATATATATATATATATATATATATGTGTGTGTGTGTGTGTGTGTGTGTGTGTGTGTGTGTGTGTGTGTGTGTGTGTGTGTGTGTGTGTGTGTGTGTGTGTGTGTGTGTGTGTATAAAGAAACAGAGAAAGATAGCTTTGGAGCCTATAAAGGACTGTTGCCCACTTCATCCTCCTTCCATCTACAATGGCTTTGATTAAGGCATCTCTCATAAGGCCCACACAGTAAATTTTTTTCTGAATGTCCATGAACATAATTCCTGCCTTTCCCTGGCACTTTTCCACAGCCCATTCTACTAAATGTATAAGAATATGGCAGTAGTCCATAACTGATCCATCTTTAATAAAGCCTACTTGACCATCCTGAATTAGTCTCGGAAGGACTTTTTCAATCTTGCCATCAACATATAATTAAACTCTTTTTTATCTATATTGCATTGAGATATAGGATGATAACTTTGGGCATCTGTTTCTTTCCCTTTCTGTTTATAGAATATTATTGTTTTAGCCATTTCCACAGACTTGGCTACTCTCCCATTTTTCTATACTTACATTGAGCAGATCTGTCATTGTACTACTCAGCTGAAAGCCCACTCATTGGGGTATGCAGCTGATCTGCTTGCTTTCTTCCTTTCAGCTCCTTAATGTTCATGATTTCTTCCCCTTTCCTATTGACAAATTTATTCTCTGTTTTCTTTCTCCTTCCCACAACACATTCCCTTCCATTTATAAATTGTAGCAACTTGGATGTCTATTATTATTGAAGAGATCTCAATGTAATGGCATTGAAATTGTGCACAAGTTTGCTTACTCATATGGATTTTCCACCAACTTTTGTTTGCCACTGATCTGATAAAAGCTTTCTTTCTATGATCTTTGATCCTTCATATCAGTATCTTGATGTCTATATCTCAACTCACCCACCTTCTCACCACTCAGCTTTTATGTTTGCATCCTCGTATTCTTCCACTCTGCCCCATATGGCTGCTTCCTCTAAACTGTTAATATCCTAAACATCTACCTTTTCTTTATTCAGTTCATTATGACTCCCTATGCCTATCCTCTAGAACACCCACTTCCTGCACTCTTTATTTTCACACTCTCCCTCTTCAAAGCATAATGTTTTCCCTGCAAACAGCTTTTACCCCCTTATGACTTACAAATTTCCAGGGTGACCAGGCATTTTTATTGGAGTTTACTATTTCCCTATCCAAATGTAGTGTGCATTTGATATTACATGTCCTTTTCTAGTGCCAGGATTGCATCTTCTCTGACCAAACAATATTTTTGATACATTTCTTTATCTATAATATGAGGGTGTTATCACCTCAAATGTTTTTTCATCCTCCAATTACCTATCCAGCCTTCTAGCTTGTTTCATTTCACATCTTGGGAATGTAACCCTTTCTCCCATAGTCTTAATTCTGGCCATCAATGTCACACTCTCCTGACTCATCTTCTCACAATGGCTTTTTTACTTTACCTATGAAATGCAAATGCTCTAAATGTCCTATCCTTTCTGCGGTCTAATAGCACAATAAAGTCACTCCTTATGATAACTGCCTCGTAGTTTCATTAGCGTCATGTTCTTCATGTACTAATGGAAGGCTCTAGGTCTTTCAGCACTGACCACATAGAAATAGCAAAGTACCAGCCCCATGTCCCCTCTCATCTACCCATCTGCTATCCTCACTTTTAACTATCTTCTCTGGCTTTCATTGTTCAGCAGAAATGCTTAAAATGTCTACTTCCTTTCTACTGTCTGCTTTTGTCTAGCTTGAAGCTAATCACATATAGCCATGTTTTTCTAATGTTTTTTTTAACTATCACAGTTTTAACTTTATATTGTGTAAAAAGATTAAGCTTAACTTGTCCCTCTTCTTCTTCATTAACTCTCTCTCTCTTCCTCTTTATTTGGTTATTAATCCCTACAACATTCCAAGCCACTACCCACATTTTCCAATTTCTACCATCTCAACGTCTTAGTCTCACTTTCCCTGAAGTGCATTGGGAGTGTATTGGTCAGAACTTTACTGACCCAAAGGCCTGTTGTGCCCAGCTAACTAAACCACTTCTCAGTTGGTCATTCAGAATCTTACTTCAGACTTTATCCCTAAAGCATATTTACATATTTTTGTTTATGTCCTCATACCAGCTGTCCTATGTCTCGTTACTCTCCTCAGCAGCCCCCTGTGATTACCCTAAATGGGATAACCCAGTGATCCATGTACCTCATAAATGCTTTCATTCAATCACAGTACAAGCCAGGCAGTTTACTCTAGCCAAGGCTGACAGTGCTTATGTTTGATTTTTCAACCCACATTGTACATAAAAAATACATTCATCATAATATTTCTCCATCACATAGCATGAAGATTTTCAAATACTGATAGAGTATACTTACACCTACTATAAAGATTGGCTTCCTATTAGATGAATGAATGATCAAAATGTCCAAGTACAACATGCTTTAAACACTTTGATTGATCGTTCTTCTATTCGAAGACTGAAAAAGATGAAAACCGGAGTTCCGAAAAGTTTTAATTGACCCTGGTGGTGAGTGTAGCTTATGATGTAAGGACGCTACACTGTCTGGAATGGCTAGGTAAGTGAATTATGTACTTGTGTGCGTGTTGTGATTACTAGGTAATTGCCCTTTTCCCAATGTAGAGCAATCTCGGAGTTGGTATATATAGTTAGGGGGGTGTGGGGGGTGAAGTAGAAGAGTGTGTTTAGGTTTGAATATTGTTGAATGATTTGAGAATGTATGGGTTTATATGTATTAGTTGCATGTGTGTGTTGCATGTAAATCTATGGAAGGTGTGGGACAAACAAAAATTTTTGGCACTCTGGTTTTCATTATTTTAAGGGTTCGATTATATGAACGTTTGATCAAAGTGTGTTGAGCATGTTGTATTCGACATTTTGATTATTCGTTCATCTAATATAGACCCTACAGATTGTAAGTATTTTAATTGCAGTAGGCAATTTTCACATAACCTACTCTCTTGTGCCTTTTCTAGGTATACAGACTTGAAAACTGTCAAGACCCCCACTCAGTTGTCATTCTAGCTGCTTTGATTTGTACATTATACACACAAGTTTTAGTAACAAAACAGCAAAAAAAGAATACAACAGAATATACTAGAACATTGACCTACAGGATTAATGGTAATAGATGTTACTCTCAAGCATGGTCCAGCACATTTGTTTTATCGCAGTAAAATATTTTCTGATTGCTGTCATTCAAATATAAGCTTATATTTGCCATCAACATCTGAGAAGTCCATTAGGTTTTTGACAAAATGAAGCCTATGTCATCCCTTTTAAATTACAGATGATAAGGTAGCCACCATTACAGTACTGTTTGGGGGGGTGGTCTCGGTCCATGCATCTCACTCATAATGATCGGGCATTCCCTTTGCATCCTACAGCGTGTGAGCATATGAGCACTCATCATGCTAGATAACAGATATAAACAAAGACGGAAAAAGAGAGAAGGAAGTGCAACATCACTTTACACCTTATTGAAATCACCCCTCTCAACTAAAGTGCTTCCTTTTCCACTCTCATGCTGTTCTCTTCTGCCATCATTCCAGCCTTCCAAAGCTAGTGTTTTCCTCACCCACACATCTATGGGCCTTCTGTCCTAATCTGGTCTGTAAGTCTCTTCCTCTCATCTCTTCATGATGTTTCCTTCTGTTCCCCATTCTGACCCCCACCCCAAGTTTCCAAGTCATTATCCTCTCCCTAGTCTTCTCTCTGCTGGCACCAAACTTTCAAAGGAGAGCATCTACATAAGGACTCTTGCATTGCACCATGGGGGGAGGGGGGGGGTCACATTTGTCTGCATATCTACATTTTACTCTATATACATGCCTTCTCACATTAGACTCATTAATCATCTGCATGATTTGTTTCCCTTCTTTTGCCAGCCTATTATCCCTTTCTTTTGGTGACACCATGTTTACTTCTCCTCCCCTCTGCTTCTTCAGTACTTGGAAGATCAACAGCCATTTCTTCTGCCATTAAAAACAGTTAAGGCATTTGCAGAGGAATCTCCTCTTCCCTCCAACGACCAGCAATTCTTGTATAAGGGTATTGTTTCTGCTTTGCTCTTAGTCCACAACACATTTCCTTACTACATCATTTTGACAATTTTAAGATATATTAAAAATGACATTGCTCTTACTTGCCTTAAATGCCAGGCTGCTGTAAGCAGGACTTTTGTTTTAAATAAATCTGTAGTGCAAAATCATCTACTATTTTCATTCTACAACCACCCATCACACAGCCCTTCCGGACTGCTGCAGTCTTAGCAATCCATTTCTTCAGCCTGCAGCTATGGAATTTACAATTGAGTGTCTCATTCCTTCAGCATTTTCAGAAAATCTGCCAACCCTGCATCGTGTCCTATTTATTTATCTAACTAGTCTATCCAATCAGTTAGTCTCCATATCCATTGCTCTATACGCCATACAGCTTCCTTTCCCTTCACCCCTTCACTCAGCCCAATGACTCTGAAGTTTTCACTGAAATATCCACACTTTAAATCCTGTTGCATCTCTAGTAAGGTGCCTATTCTTGAATGCAACTTTGAGTCTCATTTTAACTACCACACTGCATTTTCACAAAATCATTCTTTTGTTGCCTACAGTCAATCATTTTCTGCAAATTGTTATTGTTTTCCCTAATTTCCACTACCATCAAATCTTGATCACTTCTGCTTTAGATATCCCCTTAACACTCTGAAAATTTCTGTCAACCTTTCCTTCCATTTTGGTAATTTAGAACCTCCACATGTCATTTTGCCTTCTAAACCACATTAAACATATTTCCTGAAAGCATAGGTTCATAGGTTCATAGTTTGGTACTAGGCTATTGGCCCTAGGGCCTATACAAGCCTAGCCATAACAATTCCCTGGCTAATTCTTACCACAATATTTACTTCCTTGGATACCTGTCAAGCAGGGTGACTGACGTGATCCCCTTGAGCATTGATTACTGATACCTCCAAATTCAATAAAAAACAAGCTTTTAACATCCAGCTAATGCCTCAAATGCTAAGCTGGAGAGCCATCTTGTGCAGGGACTCACCCTCCCATTCAGCAAAAGCTTTTTAATGTTCCCAAAAGCAATGATGTTTGCCATTAACTGACATCAGTAAATGTACTCATTTACAAGAATGCCTATTAGAAAATTAGAAGATGATGAATTAATTAAAACTTGCCTTTTGACTACACTCACAAGTCCTTCTTCTTCTTTTGGCTTTTCCCAGTTAGGGGTCACCACAGCAGATCATCTGTCTGCTCATGATTGGCAGTGGAGTTTTATGATGTCGAGTTGCCAGCCCAGTGCCCAACCTTCCACAGAAGGCACACACACATGCACACTCACACCTAGGGAAAATTTAGAGTGTCCAATCCACCTACTGCATGTCTTTGGGATGTAGGAGGAATCCAGAGCACCCGGAGGAAACCCACATGACCACAGGGAGGATATGCAGACTCCGCACAGAAGGCACCTCAGCTGAGAATCAAACCGGAGAACGTCTTGCTGTGAGGTGGCAATGCTAACGCTGCACCACCGTGGCCGCCCACTATACTCACAAGTCCAATAAGACATTGTTGCATTTAAAGGAAAAATAGGCTATCAGTCTGCATATTATTACAAACACAGTCAAACTCAGAGGTCAGAGTGAAGCCTTCTATCTAAAGACCATAAACATTTTTCTGACTAAAATGATGGCACACTTGAATAGCTTTAGTAACAGTAATTTTGACTGCTGACTGATCTGCACATCATTTTCCAGTATTTTCTAGAAAATCTGATACCTTCCTGTAAAACCTAGAATATATGGACATAGTAGCAACATGTAAGGCTGGCATTATGACAATGATGCTTTCCATAGATGGTGGAGGATATGTTTGCACTGGCTGGTCAGAAGTTTTTAAACCACCATTTGTGACAAGTGGCACAACTCAGTTATGCCACACTGATCACAATAATGCCCTCTGGTGTTATACAGTGGAGTGTCAAACAAAAAAATTGCTTGAGTGACCCTTTTAGGCAGTGATGCTTTGGGCTGGCTATTCCTGGTCTAGAATGAATTGTAGCAATGTCTGTGTGTGTGTGTGTGTGTGTGTGTGTGTGTGTGTGTGTGTGTGTGTGTGTGTGTGTGTGTGTGTGTGTGTGTGTGTGTGCGTGTGTGCGTGTGTGCGTGTGTGTGTGTGTGAATATATGAGTATTTGTTTGCATTTCTGTGGTTTGTGTAAGGTTCAAGTAGGTATAGTATTTCTAATCACATTCTAGGCACAATGATTCAAATAATGCAGAGGATGTAGACAGAATTCTTCCTCCTCACAGCAATCAACAAATCTAGAATATGACCCATGTCACTGATGCTTAAGCTATCCCTTTGTATTCTCTAGGATATGAATACCCATTAGAAGTTCCCCAACAGAGAGTAGGGCAATCCTTCAGACACTAAATCATTGCCTCACTTTTTGGTGTCGTAGGTCTGATCTCTGATACTGATGGCTTATATACAATAAAGATACACTACACCCTTACTAGTGGGTCATCCACTTGTATACATTTTACTATTGCATAACTAATGAATATAAGCACTGGGATTCATGAAGCTTGCGCCAGGCACAGGCGTAGCATAGGCAGTATAATGCCAAATATGGCCGCCGAGCGATTCAGGCATGATCCAATTCCATGTGCACTACCAGCGTACGCCAGATCTGTGCAGCTCTCGGCTCAGGTATGCTAATCACCCCATGCGCAGTACTGCAGCATGCAAATGAAGGTACATAGCAATTCATGAAGAGGCATAGGCGTAGCATAAGCCTACAGAAATGTAAACCAAAACGGTTTACATTTTGCCAAACAGAACATCGGAGCCATGAAAGCGGACCAGACTCATGTATTACAAAGTTAACATATCCCAATGGCTAAATATACAGTCAATGGCATAAGAAAAGATGCACAACACATAAAAAATAACATTTAATGTCATGGCCACAGTCACGAAAAGTACAACCGCAGGTCATGTGTGCGCAAACAGGAACACAAGGAAAACATATACAAATGTCATAAAATTGCAATGTAACACAAATCATGATTTCACAATAATAGTCAATAGTATGCATGCTACACCACAACCAAGCTGCAAGGGTTACTAAGGGTCTGTGACAGTGTTTGGTGCAGTAACTATGAATTAGTAGTCAATGCCATGCAAATGAGGCAAGTTATAGTGAATCGCAAATGTCCCGCCGGCCTAAGGATGTACCATATGGCGCATCGCTACAACACCGAGGAGTGGTCTGGAGGAATACATGACATCAGCAGTTGGGTGTGCCACCGCAGCTGTAAGCAGATTGTAGCAATGCAAATCCAGCCTGCCCATTGCTAAGCAAAGCCGCAGGACAGAGGTGTGGATGTAGGTATAGCTTTGCTTAGCTGAGAGCACACATGGTGCCCGAAAGCGCATGTGTACGTGGATGAAAACATGCCCGAAACCTGGTAAGCGGATGCACGTGCCACGTACCACAGCTCAAAAAGGAAGTTTAGGGGAAGACAATAAGGAAATGCCGCAGTAGGGTAAATGGAGTACAACTGAGCAATTAACACCTATTAACTTACAGTGGGCCATTGACGGCAGCTAACAAGGCTGCTAGCAGCAACCTGCAGAACAGGATAGGGGAGGTGTCAGATTGCAAAGAAAAGAGAACTGTAACCACAGAGCAAAGCAAACCTGCAGTAGATCGGCTATAGAACACATTTCGCAAGACAATCCTGGTTCGGGAAAGTACAAAACAAGAAAGCAGGCTACTGGATGCATGCCAGACAACGGGAGGGGAATCATTAATAAAAGTTAAGGCAAGGGCAAGAGGTAAGCCATGGCAGCTAAATGTAATTCAACACCAAAGGCACCACAATAGCAGTACCTGTGGTAAAACACATAAGATACCCTGCAGCTCCGACTGTACATACACACCCTATGACATCATCAGTGTTCAAAGCACAATAGTATAAAGTGTAAAGGCACCTCACACACACTTGTGTATTCCCAAACACTGCACCATCAGTGCAAATAGAAGGGGAACTTTTACAATGTACTTGTTGGGAGCTGCCATAGCTGTGATTCATCACCATGTGTTGGAGACTGAAGGTGTTGTGGAGGATGATGCTGACAACCACCTCAGGTCCCGGAGGAGGAGAAGAGTGTTCAGACCAAGGGTAACCTACCAGGATCTTCATGATCTGGAGATAGTAGAGTGTAACAGGGTGGACAGGGACATCATACAACAAATAGTTGAGCTGTGCCGACCACGCCTGAGATCCAGAAACAACAGAGGGGAACCCATCCCAGTGGACACGAAGGTATGTGTAAGCTTGAGTAATACTAGCCACAGGTACCTTTCAAAGGCCAACTGGAGATATCATGAGGATCTCACATGCATCAGCATCCAGGGTACTCCACCAGTTCCTGGATACCATGTTACCACATGCCAATGAGCATATATACTTCCTCCGAACTCAGGCGGAGTTGGCCAGCAATATGCGTCTCTTCCACCATGTGGCACACTACCCGGAGGTACTGGGTGCAATAGACTGCATGCACATACATATCAAGTCACCACCCAGTGAGCATGCTAGACGCTACATAAACCACAAGGATACCACTCCATCAACTGCCAGGTCATGTGCAATCCCCAGGGCATTATCATGGATGTGTGTGCTGGTAGCCCTGGAAGCTACCATGACTCCCACATCTGGCATGCCTCACAGCTGTATCAGGTATTTGTCAGGGGGGACATCCCATATGGCCACCTTGTGGGGGATGCTGGCTATGCACTGGAGCCGTGGATGATGACTCCCATCAGAAATGCACAACACACCCATGCAAGAATGCCATAATGAGGCACACGCACAAACCAGAATCATCATAGAGCGTGTGTTTGGGATGCTGAAATCACGGTTCCATTGCTTGGACATATCTGGTGGAGCCTTGCAGTACTCTCCAGGCATGTGTGCCCACATGTTTATAGTATGTGCCATGCTACATAATATGATCCTGCAGAAACAGCTGCAGCAGGAACATAATGGTGAAGGCCCTCACAGCCCACCGCAATTGCCAACGCCATCACAGGCACAGAGGGATTCAGACCATGAACACCCTGTGCCAGCCCCAGAAGGCAGATGGAGGCATGCCCAATATGCCCACGCCTTGGCAAAGAGGGAACGTATAGCACATACACTGACAGTGTAGGCCCCTACAGACTGACACACTTCTCCACCTGCACACACAATAAAATGGATGGCACACACACACGACCACCTGTAAATTGTAATGTATAGGTGGCCTACTGTGTGAATCCTAAATAGGCAGCCCTCAACTATTGCAGACAGAACAGCTATTGGAACAAGGAAAGTCAACACCTGAACAGTAAACGAAGTGAACAGCATATGTTGATACTGTATGTATAAGTTCCTAGGTACATTGCTAGGTACATGCTCGATTATCAGAGGCCATTCATCAGCCTAGGCAAAATGTGTCTGCTGTTGCCACCCCATCGATTAACTAACTGTCCCTCTGTGGAGCAGATACAATTGCGGGATCCATGTGTGTAACCACTGTTCCCCACCTACTCTGCATGGATTCCCCAGTGTGTTAATGAGATCCTCCATATAATGTAATCAGGGATGTAGTGCCAAAGCATGGGGAGTACCCATGACAGGTATCTGCCACCCCAGCATTCTCCAGTTATGGTTGTGTCAAGGTGTAGCACATTACAGTGTGTGGCTCACTGTGACAGATTCCCAATGCTGGAGCACATCCATTAAACATCACTTGGACTTACCATTAATAGGTATCATCCATATGTAAACTAACTGAGTTACACATTTGATTGCAGTATGGAGGAGCAGCCGTAGTACAGTTCACATACAAAACACCATAACACTTGTACAAATCCCAGATGACCAAGTGGTAAAGCCACTGACTGTGTCGTGCATGTCCCCAGTTCCACGTCCTGCAAGGTCCGTTACATAATCCCAATGGCACGAATAATGGATGTTGGATGCACGTTTAAGCACGTTAGCGGATTTATGCAGCGGCAAGTGATGGTAAGTGTCGTTTAAACATGACTACACAGATATGCACAAAACAGGTCTAAGCTTTGCTGAATTTCTCACAGATCACAGTCAAAGATGTCCAGAACAGGTGAAACCAGCATTATTCACCCTTGTACTAATAGTGCCTGCTCTGAGAGGTAAAACAACCACTGCCAGGAGTAGAACATGCAACCATGTACACAATCACCTACCACTAAGCTACCTGAGATGTACCAATGGCAGGTGTGTATTGTGACAGGTTAAAACACAAAAGGGCGGAGTTCAGGAAACAGTATACACCACCATGTACCCAACGAGAGGTTTGTTCACTCTCTCTCACTCTCTGTCTGTCTATATACATATATATATATATATATATATATATATATATATATATATATATATATATATATACATATCTATATATCTATATCTATATATATATATATATATATATATATATATATATATATATAATAGGGATAGAAAGGGTGATAGAGAGATGTATGTCGATATATACGGATATACATATATCTGCAAATATATAGACAGGTTAATGACATGTACACAACCATGGAGGTACAAATAAATAGGATACTGCCAACTACCGAATGCTTTACATACCGACACGCGTAATCACGAGGCTTAAAGACCAAAAGACCACAGTACTGGAACACTAGAACCGCGAGTAATATTATCACAATGTTAAGGGACATTTAGTTATTGCTGCTGGTGCTGCGGTGCAGGTAGGTACTGTGTTTAAGTGTGTTTCTGATTGCTGTAGTGTGTGTAAGTGTGTGTTGAGAGTGCAGTGTGTGTTTCCTTGGGACTGTAATGTGTGTGTGTGTGTTTGCATCGTGTGTCTGCTTGTGCTAACTTGGAGGTAGATTATTACAGTAGGTGTGGTCATAGCCGGCCTTAGGCATACAGTTACCACCTGTCCCACTTTGAGAGGGACAGTCCCTCTTTGGGCAGTTGTGTCCTGACAAAAAATATTAAAAAGGGCCAATGTATTGTAGGACATACTTATGTCCCTTATATTATGTAATAGTTATTCCTGTATCTAAAATACGTAAATGTTACAAGAAACATAATAAGCAACTAAAGTGCTACAAGAAAAAGGTTTTATTTAGGACAAAAGTAAGTTCTGTCCTTTGTACTAACAGTGGGTATGTGTCGGCCTCTAAACCCTGATGTGTGTCCTGCAAATGTCCCACTATGGCCATTTGAAAAGGTGGCAACCCAAGCCAAAGAGGTTCAGTCACCAACACAACTGCAATGAGTGCAAATATCTGTGACAGAAATACACGAGACAGCTTTCATGTAGCAACATTTCATTACATATCAATGTATTTCCAGAGGGATTGAAGGATCAACATCACCTGCAAGTAATATAGGAACCAATTAACAATGGCTTACTGAATAAGCCTGCAATAACCATAGTATTAGTCTACTAAATGATAGGTCTTCAGTTAGGGAAGGAGCCCTCACACACATATGGAATATGTATAAATGCAGTCCCCACAAACCTTTATCTGCTATGAACACCCACCGACATCTCCACCACACCCGAAACAATTGCAATACAGACTGTAATAACATCACAAACATCCACTCACTCAATAACATCTGCAGAAGTGTTAACATATCTTGTGAGAGACACACTTGTAATGGCACCATGTGAAATCATTGCTATTGTACAATGGAACAGACGCCGATGGCACAGGTTTTGTTTGCAATAGTCTCGTATCAGATGGTTGAGATAACAGCTACACTCACATGTAGAACTACATACTCTAGCCGTCACACACAATCCATGGGGGACATGAATTCAAAATATCTGTGTCTCTCCACATAGCAGCTGCAATTCATCACAATAAAACACATCCAGACCATCTTCCTCAAAGGTAGGGCAAAAGGACAACGCCCAAGTGGAGTATTCAATTATACCCCACTGTTGCCATGTAATTGGCAATGGAGTAGCTGCACAGCTGATGTGCATATAATAATTTACTCCAGAACACCAATTGGTGGCAAGATACCACATGTTACAGGTATCTACGTATAAAATGATGGCTTGCCATACATTCAAACCATATGCTCATACCATAGAACCGTTTAAACAGGAAAGGAGTAACACAGATATTATTGTAAACTCGAACCACTAAGAAGGGAGGGCAAAGGGACACTCAGTATGTTAGTGTATGTAGTGCCTGTTCTCTATTAATGAAAGTGTACGCAATGCATACAGTGGGAAAAGGTATTATGTAGTGATGTCTTGTTGAGCATAGTAACGCTTGTAGAAATTGTGTGTACTGCTGTGGGCCACAAGGTAAACACCTCATACACCACAAGGGGTGCTACATAAGGGCTTTAAACATAACAATTCCACTCCAGCTGCTGTCGGGGGTAGGGTTTGTCCAAAAGTATGTTACATAACAGGGGATAGTATATGTTGATATACTGTAACAGTAGGCATATGTATGGGCGTATAACGAGAATAACATGCCTAAGGTGGTCCTGCTGTGCAATTATGCTTTGCATTATGGGATATTGTTTCAAAAATGTGAAATGTACAGTATTGTAGGTAGATATGTCAAATATTTTACATAGCATTACTGTTATATTATGCAAACATAAGGTATGTCTATTGGAATGTACAATACACAATAACAGGATACATATGGCTTATAGTCACCAGACAGTGTAACAGCATAATAGCTAATTGAAATGGAAGAGCTACTCAATTATCCATGCACAAAGGGCATGTAATAGCTTCATAGGTTCATAGTTAGGTACTATGCTGTCTGGCCAAGTCCATTTGTAAGCCCAACTACAGTGTTTTCACTGACGGCACCTCCCTAGGTTAGTGTCCTGTGCCTGTGAACAGCAGAGCCATTTGTTTCCTGCACCTGTGTACAGTACAGCCACTGCAGTGATCCCTGGCGTACATGTCTGTTCTACATCCACCCATTGAGGTATCTCATAAAGAGTGCTAGTGAGGGTCCCTGCCTGATGTACATAGGAATCATGTTCCAAAGCATGGTTAGTGTCTGATTCAGGAATGTATCCCTCCAGCACGTCCTACTCATCGTTGCATTTGGGTACATATCCCAGAGCATGTTGCTCTCAGTGGCTTTTGCTTATGTTGCTTATGTGAAGCATATCCAACAATATTGTTGTGGACATGGGCCTTGTATGTTCAGCAGAGGTCACCTCTGAGTATGCAGTATGCAAATGAGTACAGTTGGGGTTTCTGTAGTTGTGCTGCATACATCATTCTTCGGAGGTGAGTAATCCTGTTGGTGTGTTAATGTTGTGGTATTTAAAGCCATTGCTGTTACGTAAGGTACACAGCAAATGGGGCGTTGTACCCTTGAATGTATTTCATAAGTCAGGAGTATAGAGGTACAATGACTGCCTTTGTTCCGGCTACAAACCCATTACAGATTAGGGTGGCCATGTAGAAGGATATCCTCACCACCTTGGCAATATGGTTATCAAAGGAGTGGGTGCTATCTACGTGTGTACTAAGATCCCTTATAATGTCTTATGTATGTAGGAGACTACCACCTATGTGATAGTCAGTGGGTGATTGGTGTAATCCAAAGGGGATGTCTATGCACCTTGTGGCATGCAGCTTGAGGCCATGTTATCGACACCAGGTATCCATCACAGTGACACCCTTATGGGGGGTGTCTGTATCAGCTGGTGAATCAATCATGGCTCCTAGTTTGCCGTCGTCTGGAAACCTATTCAGGGAAAGTCCTTCTGTGCTAGCCTGTGCCTCAGGGAAGCATATACCGAACATGAGGGGCCCTATGACTGAGGACTGGAGTACACAAATTGTAACTGATGTACAGTAGGAACTATGGTATACTACCCTCACTGTGTGTGTCCTGTCCGTGAGCCACTTTGCATAACATCTCGAGACGTAGAGGTCGATGTGCAGGTGGATGTGTATATTGACAATACCAGAATGGGGAACAGTGTTGAAAGCCAATGAGAGGACAAGGTAGGCTGTGTGGACATCCTTACAGACATCTACTACCTTGGTAACTGTCTCAAAGGACTCCACCAGGTGTAGGAGCCATGGTCTGGCCATAACAAATCCAACCTTGGTGGTATCAAAGGTTTGGAGGCCACCAATGTCTCTGTGAATGACTTCCATGATGATGCTCTCCATAGCCTTGCAGACCAGTCTAGTCAGGCGTAGAGGGCAATAGTTCTTCTGGTCCATTGTGGCACCACCTTTGTGGAGTGTGATAACTGTTGCTGTGAACCATTCAGGATCCACAATGCCTGATACAAGGCTATTAGTGAATTTGTTGCCCAAGTGGGGAGCCATGTCGTTCTGAGGTTTGTGTAAATCGCAGCCTGGGATGTTGGATGGTCACATGGAGTATGTGTTCCAGGCTTTAAAGAGTGCAGGTTTGAACTGTGTAGTTGTGACCGTAGGGACTCTGCATTGTTCCTGTATAGATTTGGGCCCTTTAAGGTGTGAGAGGGGTGTAAAGTTAGCATTGAACCTATCTGCCAGGATGTTGCCAATATCAGTCAGTTCTGTAATGTTCCTGCCTAACCGTTGTATGTCAGAGCAGATTTGGGTATCGCCATCGAAAGTAGTGACATACCTCCATAACGCTTTGTGGTAGTCCTTGGAATGTGTCACAGTAATGTTTACGTAGCTAGCTTTGGAGGATGTGATAAGGGATCTCAGATTCCTACTGAGGCTTACCAGGGAGCTACCCCACCCATGGGATTGTACCCTACTTTGCAACAGTCTCCTCCTTCTGTTGTACGTTATGTCCATGGCAATGGACCCCCAAAGTGGCATCCATTATCTGGTGGGTACCGTCATGGCTCTGTTTGGGATAGCATGATCCATGCAGTCATGTAAGTGCTAATGAAGTGCAGTTGTGTATGTTTCAGTGTTTGTAACTATATTGTCCATCTGCACGGGTGTCATGACATTTACTACTGCTGTCATAAGAAGCCTGAAGTTGGCTTTGTAGAAATATTGTACTGTGTTTTCCGTGAAGGGTGTGGTGCCGGGATGTGGATAACAAAGGTGATTAGCATACGTTCGGAACTGACCGAGGGGATAACCCCAGGTGTGGAACACAAGTCACACATGTTGGTAATGTCCAGGTCTAGGATATTGTTGGCCTTGATGGTGGTGTGTATAGGTTGATCCAGCCGATTGGAGGTTATGAATACCCAAAAGTGTTGGCCTAGTGTGTCGGTACATGAGTAGGTATCACAGTTAAGTGTGGGGTAGTGTCAGTCTCATATCAGTAGTTCCTGTTTGAACCCTACTTTCCAGTACACCAAGAAATGAGGGCCGTTAACCATGGTGTATGGTGTGGAATCCGTAGCAAGCTACAATTTGTATAGCAGTTCTGGCCACAGTTAGTTGCACTTGGATTACCTCTGATGCATTGTGCTAAGCAACCAGCCTGGAGGTGTGTACATCCTTGTGAAATATGGACACACCTCTGCCGTGGGTGTTCCGGTCCTGGTTACAGGACTGAAAAGTGTGGTCTGTGTAATAGCCTGTCAGTGCAGGGGTGCTCTCCGGAGCCTAGAAGCAGGTCCCAGTCACTGCAGAGATATTGAAGTGGTCCATTATAAGGAGTGCCTCGTCTGAGTGCGTTTGAGATGAAGATGTCAAGTATTGAGTAACATTACCCTCAGGTTTTGCTTGCCTGTACCTGTTCTGGTAGTGAATATGTTATTTGAAATGTGTCTAAAACAGGCAGTATAGGAGCAGCAAGAGCCTTAGATGTTATCCAAAATCCCAGGGCTGACAGGTGCAGGTCTTCTGTGCCAAAGCATTGTGTTTTGTCGACCATGTCATTCAAAGCAGACAGATACTGGATACCCTTGGAATGACACCAGAAGCATAGGCAACTGTTGAAGTGAATAATTCAGTCGTTGTACTGTGGTATCAGTCTGGACTAATGCAGAATGCTTCTCAGGGCTTGGGTGATACCTGCCTGGGCTACAAAATCGGAGAGCTATTGCATGTCCCTGTACATGTAGTCCAGGAAGTTACATCTCAGGGCATTCACACTAACATGGAGAATGACAGTCATATTGTACCTGTTGAGGAGTGACCTGAGTGCATAGGTTATGTTGCAGATCCTCTTACCCGATAGCCAGATGAAAGTGACTATTGCCTTGTGTAGCCTGCTGAGTGGAACATCAGGGTGACCGCCTACAGAGTCACCTATGACTAGTGTGTTGGGTATGTTATAACACCCTACTGGCTGTAGTTGATGGACACACATGAGTCTGTGGGCTATAAGTAATTGGTGTTGTGTTTGGCGATGGGGGCTACCTCTGTTGCTTACACAGAGTAGTATGGAGAGGTTCCGCAAATGTTGTAGTCTTACTATGTGTGGCCTGTGGTGGTGGAGATCTAGTGAGACTATGTGATGAGTGGGGTGTGGTGCAAATATTTAACATCCCCACATGACTGTCAGGTTCAGTCTGGGTTGGAGAGAGCATTACCCCCAGCATGGCTACATATGTGCATCTCTCACAGACTGTAGTGTTGTATATTAGGAGGTGAGCATTGACTGTGTGCATGAGACAATTGCTATATTGCCTCATGTTGCCCATATTCACCATATAGACAGGCAATAACACCGGTAATTGACACTTGGACATGCCTGTATATTCAACCATTTCTCACAAGATATGTGAGGGAAGTGTGTACAACAGCTGTTGTACTGTAAGCAAGCTGGAAATGTAAGGACAAACAGTGTTTACCTGTAGGAAATGAGTAGGATTGAGTGCTATAGTAATTAGTAGCTCATGAAGTGCTTACATGCTCTGAACAAGTGCTGAGCATGAATAAGCAACACAGATAGGGTGTTGGATAACATAAACTCACTGCCTCCTCCAACAGGTACACAATCACATATCCATGAACACTACAGAGCCCCTGTAACCATAACTATGATGGTACAAGGTGCACTCAGGCTGCATGTGACCTGCTCAAATCCCTGGTTGTATAATACACATATGGCAAAACAGTTTGCTCTACACATACACTTCCATGTAAAACATAGGTTCATGTCAGTCTGTGAAAACACTGAATGGAGCACACCAACAGTTATCACAACCCACAAAGTGGAGACACCACTCATAATGGGAGGCACTGCACTATTACCCTGCTGAGTATGTCCTGAAAGTCTATGAACCTTAATCAATGTAGATGTTGTTAGCAGTACAGATGTAGATGACAGTACGGATGAATTCACACTGCATAGCATACCTGTGACAGGTCATAGGACATCATCGCCCATACTGTGTTCCACCTACATTCAGAATACTAGATGTACCTTTGTATGTCACAGGAGTGTTCTACCAGTGGCCTGTTGACAGAAGCAACACTACAAAAGGTGGCTGAGTGACATGTGCATATCACACCAGTGGCAGCTACAGTAAAACAGGGTTAATGTTTTGTACTCCCCCCTCATTGTAGCCCATACCACACAGACAAATGGGAGGCATCTGTGTATGTAAGTATGTGAATGGCCATGACCTAGGAGCAATAGCTGACATAGTGTTGTGGACAACATACAGAATGGGCTTTGTGGGTGAGGTGCGTGATATATGTGCACAATCTGACAGCTGCTTATTGCATTGTCACTGTTATGTTAATAACCGTGTACCCATTAACTACCACCTAGGCAGTGGTCAACATTATGGACACTGTGTGTAAGGGATGGTGCTGTGCAGTTTACCTCCCTGAGCTAGTGACATCACCAGGCCTATTAGGTAGTCATAAGAGGCAACCCAAGTCATGACAGGGCACCATCCATGAGCATGGAGATCATTGGACAGCCATACTCAGCACTCAAGTGACC
The DNA here is from genome assembly GCF_019279795.1 of Protopterus annectens. Lineage (NCBI taxonomy): Eukaryota > Metazoa > Chordata > Ceratodontiformes > Protopteridae > Protopterus > Protopterus annectens. Next base: position 476,450,564 of record NC_056742.1, read on the forward strand.
AATATTGGATCACATATCACCTTTAAGGGGTATTGGCCATGCTTGGATGGGCGACACCAGCCTTCACAATCCTCATCTTCACTATGCAGCATGCTGCCTACCCTGCATAAAGACATGTGCAACACTGTGATGTTGGACATGCTACATGTACATATCCTGATCTGAAAGACATACGTCATGGACAGCCACCTTCCTAGAACAAGGGTCGCCACATGCTGGACAGATCCCTGTGCCATACATGTTACATACTCCTGCCATACCATGCAACCCTGTCCAGCAAAGCTGCACATGTCATCTCTGTCATACATGGTGCGATGACCGCATGGTAGATGTATCATTAACTGTCTGGATCAGTAATGTGGCACTGATTCACCTGTCGGCAGGAACATGGCTGTCGGATACAGCTAGAAAACCTTACATCCTATGCCCATACATGGCCCAGGGCATGCACACTACTACATGATCTTGGCTGTACATGCTATAGTTGATAACCATCCCTGTGAATACCATCCGGCTAGCCATTGTCCCATGTGTATCACATGTGCAACACAGGCGATACGTGGCAGGATGTTGAACTGCTGTATAGTGCCGTGTAGATGTATATGGCAAAACACATGCATGTAAAGTTTTCCGTGCGCATGTCCTCATTGTCACTGCTCATGTCCGTTAAGGCAGTGTATGTGATGATATGTGATATATACACAGCATCAAGGTCAACAGCATTAATGTGCACATATCCAGGCATGTGCTGATAGGTAAGAACACCAGTAAAGGCAAACAGACATGCCCACATCAAGATAGCATTCACATGGAGTATGAGCAATGTAATGAGGTGACACACATATATGATGATAATATCCAATCCTGATCGGGTGTTACATGTGTGTGACACAAACATGTCAGTCATGTCAGTGTCATGATGATTTTCAAAGACAACTGTACATATGTACTAAATGTAAAACACACGTATGTGCAGCTGTATCTCTGTGCATCTCTGAGATGCTGTGACCTGTCTCCATCATTATGTCTTCCAGATAATGCCTCGATCACAACTGCCAGCATATAGCCGCTTGGAGGATGATGCCCTCATACCATACCTCCAGGATAACTATGAGGTATTGTTCAGCCATGTGCCACAGCATGCCCAGCAGCATGATGACCTGTTGCAGGAACTTCACAGGAGGGTTAATGATGTGGCTGGCCATAACCGCACCTACCAGCAGGTGCGCAGACACTGCATGGACCTGATTCAACATGTGAAACAGCGTGCCAATGCAATCACCAGGGAACAAGGTAGAACAGGTGGTGGGCCACCAACCCAGCCCCCACTCACTCCTACCGAGGAGCTACTGGCCAGCCTGGGGACCCCATCAGAACAGCATCCACAAACTCTAGCTGCCATCGTGGAGGTGGGTGTCTCCCAACCACTGAGCCTGGAGTTGCCTGGTAAGTCACTACTGCATATATAACTAGTATATCCTATTTAGTCACATGTGTCACTGTACAATATGTAATGTAACATCATATGCAAGGCATGTTTACACACATGCCACATACTATAGTATGCTACCCTGTGTATGCACACATGTGCATACTCCATAGTATATGCTGTTATACTGGCGAATGTGTTAACATGCACAGTGCACCCTGTAGCTGTCATACAGTCATGGATAATGTTCAAACCGCTGTGTCACCCCTATACAGGTGCCTCTGGTGTGCCGCAGAGACAGCAGGCCATTGCAGGTGAGACAATTATCAGTATCAGGCATGTGAATGCACAGATCTATTCACCAATATGGCCAGTTAACACATGTACACATAATGTATGGTCCAGTCACGATATACAGGTCGCATCTTTCATCAATCACACTGGCTACCCATGTGCAATATATACAAACCAAATGAAACACCAACATGAAACCACAGTAACTGCCATTGCTAGATGTGTGGACAGCTGTGCATACAATGGTGGAGATGTTGTTCAATGTAGGAATATGTACTATACATCAGAACAACACATGTGGGGTACATAAACAGTACTACACAGTGAGCTGGGATATGGGCAGCCCACATGATTCACCATTGTGGAATATGCCCCTGCAATGAGTGCAGACATTGTGATGTGCCATCTGACATGTCCTAGACATGTAGTGGCCCGGCTGCAACATTGTCTCACTAAAACATACCCCACATACGAAACATACAACCCTTTGTCTGCATAACCCTGTGGACAGTGGAGTATCTGACATCTATGGGTGTATGTCATATGAGACAACACAGACATGTGAGATAGACGGCCATCACAAACATTTGGCCAAAACATGTTCACATATGGCCATGGAGAATGGCCAGAGACATGTAATAACACACAGTAGATGTGATGTGTATGTGTGTACACCCTGTTGCACATTGTCTACACATGGTCCAACTATAGCCTTTGTTGAATGGTTATATAGTAGATGTGGAACACTGGACATCCTAACAGCCTGTGCACAGCTTGTGGAGGTGTCACTTAATTCAACCACATAAGATGTGTTGAACATCATGACTGTGTCACAACATGACAGTAGTCACCTGTACAGCTTCCACATACATGCACAGACACCACATCAGGCCAGAGATACCGCACATTTCCCTTGCTGCTGTTGGACATCACTGTCAGCCATGCACCTTGTGTATGTGGTACATAAATGTCATGCGGGACATGGTGTATTGACAGGTCTCCCATGTGTGGACATGGTTGCCAGGCAGCTAAGAAATGTTAGCAGTTGTGCAGGGGTGTTATCCGTATGTCTTCCGGTGACCTGTCACACATGACACAGCATGGTTTAGTGTGTATACACCTCGGCAACGTGGGTCACAATCAACAATATTTATGTATTGTGTATGCACGCAGTCATGGCTATGCACTGTGTGTGTATTCCACACTGTATAGCAATAGAGACGCCTCATGATTCCATGCAATGGCACTGTGTCTGTGCTTCACACTGTATAGCAATATAGATGCCTCATACTACCCTTCAATGGTCATGCACATCTGCTAAAAGTGCATTCTATCTGTAAGGCATACAGACAACACTGCAATGTGACACCATTACACCGCTGTACATGTGTCAGGACACCATTGTGTCAAACATGTATGCATGTCAATGCACATATCAGCAGATTACATGTCATTCTACATGTTAATGTCAAGGACATATGCCTCACATCATCCATGTGTACTGTTAACCTGTGTTATGCATGCTTACTACCATGATTGTGTGAAATGCATAGCTTCTGCTATGACACATACTTGATGTTGTGCGCAACCCAGGGATGTATGCTAACTAACACTATTAATGTCTGAGCTGCATGCCATCTGCTGTATCACATGCATGCTGCATGCCTTCTGTCATATCACATGCATGGTCTGTGTGTGTCTGTGTGTGTGTCTGTGTGTGTCTGTGTGTGTGTGTGTTTGTCTGTGTGTGTGTCTGTCTCTATTGTAATGTAAAGTCTTTGTTTGCCTTCACAGGTGATGTAGGTGTGTTACCCTCCTGCGGTCCATCTGATGTTAGTGTCCCCACAAACTCTAGCAGTAATGAACATATGCTTGAGGTACAGGCAGGGTTATCAGGGGCTGAATCTGTGCCATTGGTTGCCATCCCACCTATATCCCTCTCTTCCCCGCACACAGTTCTCATGGAAACACATACCCCATCACCAGTGGCCATAGAGGAAGGACAGTTAGCATGTGTTAGCTTGGAACAGGAACGTGTGGAGGCTATGGAAGGTGTGTCTTCACACCATGGTGTCAGTGAAATTACTGCAGATGTGCCACACAGGCATGTGGCCAGTGCTGCTCATAGGAGGACCTCTGGCCGACATGCACCTGCATGACAGAGCGCAGCAGCTGGTGTCACCAGACACATGTTTCAGACTGTAATGGTGGCACAGGCACATGCTGAATGGCAGAACAGAGAAGGGCAGAGGCTTCAGAGGGCTGCTATCCATTCATTAAATGACAACATCCAGGCATTGGCAAATGCTCAACAGCAGATTACTGATGTTTTGGACAGGCAATTGGGTAACATGGTTGGAATCCTTGACCGTGGCATGGCAATCTGCGAGCGTGAGCTGTCTGTGCTGGAACATCTGGTAGGAGTGAGGCGTAGGCCACGTGGATGTAGGCCAGCTACACCACCTGGTGCAGGTCTACATGAAAGAGCTACCTCACATGCCCGCTGCCATAGTGCCGGTAGCAGCAGCAGTGCAGCTGGTGCTGCACTGTCCACACCAGGACACAGCAGGCCACATGGATGTGGCCCTGGACGGTCCCAGTGGGGACATGGTTCCAGTTGACGTGTCATCGGACAGTACCCAATCTGTACCTCTGTCTGGTAGTGCCTGTGCAACCCCTGGCAGGCACAGGTCATGTGGCCGGATGCAGTGAGCTGTAAATCCAGCACTGTACAATCTGGAGCTGTCAATAATACCCCTGTGTAGGCTGAACACATGGAAGAACTGTATGCACACATACACGCACACACCAGAAACATCTGTAGGGCACCGCACACCCACATGCATAACAACCACACATGTCCAATTAGATCACAGGTCCTAACCCACACACATGATGTCATTCACTGGTGCAGCCTAGGCCCCTGGCAAACATTATCACCCTGTGCATATGATGATGCCTGTGCCGCATCCCTGTCATCCACACCATCGGTGCAGGGACATGCTCATATGGTCTGATGCACAGGGTGAACAGAATAGTGAGATAAGTGTATATTACAATTGTTGTGTACTGTTGACACACAACAGACATACCATGTAGTACAGGTTTAGAATGCATTGTTTTATGGTCAAAGTATGTGTCTTAGTAACAACAGTAACAGCATGTTGGTAATGATGCCCTGCTTCCCTCCTTAATGTCTAATTGCATGTATCATTAAGTACCAGTGTTTGCAGTTTCACATGTGTAAATGTGGAGTACTCACAGGCATGTATGGCAATACCAGCATGCTATACATAGCCTCAACCTCACTGTTAGAAAGGCTGACATTCCAAAGATCTCTACACATTTACTGATCCAGGAGCATGTGAGCTGTGTACTAGGCTACAGTGGCTAGAGACGTGACATCCATACCGGGTGACATCACAGGCACAGTTACATGGTGCGGGGGTTTACACAGCGGTCTAGCTGATGTCAAGGGTAGAGGCCAGTTGATAGCATGAGGCCTCACTGTGTAGCAGTAATACACTTTCACATTACAGGATGAGAACACACACAGACATACACAGAAACACACAGTAACACACCCACACTCACGGGGTCAATGACACTATAACACACACTTGATAGTGTTGAGGTGAGGACCCCTGCCTATGTGGTAATCACCAATACAGTACTGTGCACTCACATGATGCGACACAGAAAATGAAAATGTACAGGTATTCAGTAATGCCTAAGACTGACGGCATCAACAGGGTAGTAGATTGCATCACCTTAAGGGGTTAGGGGCCGTATCTGTTCTCAATGGTAGCATGCATCCTCACTCCATGCACCAGACAGCCATACATACACACACATACACACACACACACACACACACACACACACACACACACACACACACTAGTGTCCACAGATGTCATGCACATACAGATAACTAACATGTGTGTGAAACACACACCACGCCTACCTATGTCTTGCTTTCTACACTGCAGTATGTACAGATCTCTGCAACAGTGTACAGGAGTGTGTAACAATTGGGATGTATCCCCCCCCATACGTGGCATATATGGTCACACAAGCAAACACACATGGCAGTACTGTGAATTAAGCACCTGCTATCTTATGATACGTCTGACAGACATGCAGCAGTATTTCCCGCATTACAATGTGTACCGACGCTACCTTCTGCAATTGTGCTGCTATATGCACACAGGAGGACTTAAGTGTTACAGGTGTCAAGGGATTTACAGTCAGTCACACCTTGACCGTTGTGTAGGTTGTATGTCTTCACCTTCAATTAACAGAAACATAGCTTACTGTTTGCACATGTTATGGCAGGGTGGCTTGTGACACACCTGTGAGCTGTCTTCAGCAAACATCCATCTGCAAAGGTGGCCCACCACTTTATGTACACACATCCATCCATACCTGATGTACATCTTACCGTACTGTCAGTATTTAACCATATACAGGTGTCAATGATGGGGCTGCATTGCAACTGCATGTTGTGGTAAGACACAGATGAACTGCAAACATCAGCTACTGCACATCCATGGTAGCTGAATGCACACCACTACATGTACATGTATATAGGTCCTACATTCCTGTCATGTAGCCATGTTTGTATGCATTGCAATTGGTGGACATGTGTGATGACATACATGACACATGGACTGTTGTATGATATGATAGTTGTCATGGGTAACCAGTACAGAGGGAATGTTAACTCAGTCAACATTGCTACCTTATGTACTGTTAGCATTCAACAGCCATGGACCTACCTTCCATGTGCATGTGTGTAATCGCTGTAGCCACGTGTCTGCATGAAGGACAGCAAAAATTATGCTATGTACATATGTGTTTTATGTGTGTGGGGCATGTACATATCCACTGCAGTTACATGTATGTCATGTCGAAACATGAGTGTGTTGTCTGGTGTACAGCAACAGTTATCTGTTACAGCTGTATAAGACCCAGGGCCCCTGTTATGTGTACAGCCGACCTGGTTATGAATAGTGGTATCAGTGTATTGCATAACACATGATGGAACCCTGGCAGTACATGGGTAGTCTGCACAGTTGCTGTAGAGCTAGGTACAGTCCACTGGTCATTAGTAACATGGTGTTGTACTAATGTATGGATGTGTGTTGCTGGTCCAAGGACATGGTGATGTCTGAGGGCTACATACTAGAATGCGACATTTACCACTGTGGTCTGCACCTGACACATCTGTGATGGCTTTTGAGAGTGTACTGGTCAGTACATGTGAGTGGCCTTCATGTACGTGGGGACACTAACACCTGGAGTGGTCCGTAATGGTCTTATGACCCACATGTCTGTATCTGAGGTATACGGTGGTAATGCTATTGTGCACAACTGAGCCTTATGCCAGGTGTTCCTCATTGCACAGATGTCAGTATTCCCCATTGTTGGATCTCGATTGGCAGCTATGATTATGAATGCTACATATCTAGCACTGTTTAGCATACACATACAATGCAGTTGTCCTGTAGGTGTCAGGGTGCTTACCTGGTCTCAGGTTCTTCGCCTATGTATGGTACTATATGTGCGAAGTACCCACTCCTGTGAAGACATCACCACGGGTGGTATTAGTGTGCCAGGTTTAGACTGGTACAGCTAAGGTGATGGACAGCAACAGACGTCGTGTAGAAGACCAGTGTCAGACATATGTAGTGCAGTGATCATGCCAATAATGATGACTATCGATACACTGTGCCCTTCCATGTTTAGAATCTGTGTGCATACAAGACAGCCCTTCGCTACTAAGTGTGTGAGCATGCCCAGTACGCCGTTGTGTAGATGGACACATAGTGCATTCCAAACTGATGTGTGCTACTAAGTGTGTGAGCATGCCCAGTGACACCTTGTATCAGATTTGTGCCTCTGTGTATGGGCATGACCATTGTAATCCTGTATAGCGATAGTGGTTATCCAGGCAACAGATGGCCATACCCCACTTCAGGATGGAGTCCTACATTGAACACACTGGTTCACAGGTATGTACAGCGTAACTGTCAGCATCCATGTAGATGTCTGCATTCTTAGAAGGTCATATTGACTGTCTTGAAAGGTGTACTGTCTGTGGTGCATCTCATATCTATGTAGTGTTGTAATAGTGCTCCGTAGATAGGCAGTTGTCCTGCTCACACCACTGCCATGTGTTTGTCTCCATCTGCCTTGGGCAGTACTATGCTTTTAGACTGCTCAAACTCCATACAATCCCTATTGGCGTTTGTTCCATTGTTGATGGTGTCACCCACCTAGAAGTATGCCTCTGGGAGTGCTGTGAGCCAGCAATCTCAGTAGTGCATTCTGTAACCTCTGGGAGTGCTGTGAGCCAGCAGTCTCGGTAGTGTGTTCTGTAACTGCGTAATGCTATAGTGTGATAAGATAGTTAGGTCTATGTTCTAATCCCAGCCCTGACAAGTGTGTGTGTGTGTTTCCAACTGCCTGAGGACAGAGTAATGCTTTTAGACTGTTCACTCTCCATACAATCCCTATCGGTGGCTTTGCCTTTGCTGATGATGTCTCCCACCTAGAAGTATGCCTCTGGGAGTGCTGTGATCCAGTAATCTCGGTAGCGCATTCTGTAACTGTGTAATGCTGTAGAGTGATAAGGTAGTTAGGTCTGTGTTCTAATCCCAGCTTTGCCAAGAGTGTGTTTCCAGCTGCCTGGGGACAGAGTAATGCTTTTAGACTGCTCACTCTCCATACAATCCTTATTGGCATCTTTGCCTTTGCTGATGATGTCACCCACCTAGAAGTATGCCTCAGGGAGTGCTGTGATCCAGTAATCTTTGTTGCACATTCTGTAACTACGTAATGCTGTAGTGTGATAGAATAGACAGGTAGGTGCTCGATTCCAAGGCATAACAGGTGTGTATGTTTGGCAGTCATATCCTATGTGTTGGTATCTGTGGGTGGCTAGCTTCAGGATGTGTTGAGTGTGTTTTGTTGCTTTCCTATATAGTGTCCACAAATGTCATAATCGCCCAAGACACTGGGCTGCCAACACATACACATACATTCGCCAATAGGTCTGGTGAGTAAATGACAGCAGCCCTACTCTTACCCTTAATACAGTCTGACCCATGTGATGCAACGAAACACACTTGCCTTGATAGTAACGCCACTACATAATGCAGGTGTCACATGTGGTTTCCTTTTCATTCTTGTCTAATGCTTTGGTGTCATGTGGTCCGCTGTTGTGATATAAATGCAATATCTACGTATGTGTGTGTGTATGTGTGTGTGTGTGTGTGTGTGTGTGTGTGTGTGTGTGTGTGTGTGTGTGTGTGTGTGTGTGTGTGTATATATATATATATATATATATATATATATATATATATATGTATGTGGACATTAGCACTATTGAATGTTTGTGCTGGATGATCTGTACGTGATCACCTCGGATGTATGTATATCTGCCATGGCTTAGTGGTAAAGCACATCATCTGTGGTGTGCAGGGTGCCAGGTTCTAGTCATGTAGAGACTGGTTATTTTGTTGCTGGGAAGAACAAGGGACATCGAATATGGTGACAGTAAGGCACCTTTAACCAGTTGTGTACGGATCTGAGCAACAGAAAGCAGTGGTTATTAATTTGGAAGATCGGTATGAGTCATATAACTATGCATTAGAAGACAATACTATGCAAATGAGGTTGACAATAGTGAATCCCTTTATCCCCAAGGTGTAATGCAGATCCCAAGAGTGTATGTGTGTAGATAGCCGGGTGCAGGACTCGAATATAGATGAAAGCATGGGGGGGATGGTCAGGCATACTGTACGTACATTGGAGACCTGTGCCTCAGGATTGCTCCTGCCTTAGCGTGCCTAAGCTAGGGGTGTGTCTATACCTGCCTGGTGAAATTGGGAGAGACAACAGCAGTAGTGGAGTAGTCAAGGTGAACAGGCTGCACAAACAGGTGATAATCAGCACAATCAGCAGATTACATGGCCAGCCCACCCCAGAACACTAAGGTAAAGTGAGAAAGCACCATACACACAGGTTTCTTCCACACTCTACACCACCGGTGTATACATGCGGGGACATTTCTCAACACAATCCAACCAAATGAGAAGGGCTGCAGCAGGCAACATAGACCAATATGTGCAGGAGGCTGAGGGTAGTGAGGATGTGAATGCTGCCAAACAACCCTTAGTGAGGTGACATAAGACTTTACAGACCCAGGGTAACCTACCAGGGGCTACATGAGCTGGAGATAGTGGAGCAGTATGGGGTGGACAGAGACCTCCTACAGCAGCTTGTTGAGCTGTGCTGGCCACACCTGATACATCGAACAGGCCAATGGAAACCCATCCCAGTGGATACCAAGGTATGTGTTGGCCTAGTTATACTAGCCACAGGTACCTCCCAAAGCACAACTGGGGATATCATGGGGATCTCACAGGCATCTGCATCCAGAATTTTGCACCAGTTCACAGACGCCATGTCACCACATGCCAGTGAGCATGTACATGTCCTCAACACATGTGATTTGTTACAAAAAACACGTTGACAGCAACCAGTAAGAAAATCCAATCCAGTACCAAGCACTCGGGTGGGACAGGAGCAATAACGCAAATAAAATATATATAGTAAAGCAAATTTGCCAACAATTTATTCCACGTCACAGAGATAAAATCCAAGGTAATGATATTAGCAGTAGTATAGTGCACTGAAGATGAATAGAACAGATGGTTTAGCGCTTTCATCTGACTACTGCAGATTTCTTAAATCTGCAGTAGTCAGATGAAAGCGCTAAACCATCTGTTTGTATCATCTAGGTTCTAGCATTCTTTCAGTGCACTATACAGCTTTGTATCGTACTGCCTTGGATTTTTTATCTCTGTGACGTGTGGAATAAATTGTTGGCAAATTTGCTTTACTATATATATTTTATTTGCGTTATTGCTCCTGTCCCACCCGAGTGCTTGGTACTGGATTGGATTTTCTTACACGTGATTTGTTGACCAGCAATATGCATCTCTTCCACCAAATGGCAGACTACCCTGGGGTACTGGGTGCTATAGCCTGCATGCACGTATGCATCAAATCACCACCCGGTGAGCGGGGTATGGCCTACATTAACTGCAGGGGCATACGCTCCAACAGCTAGGCCGTATGCGATGGCCAGGGCATTAAACTGAATGTGTGTGCTGTCTGCCCTGGAAGCTATGATGATTCCGATATATGGCATCTGACGCAGCTGTACCACACTTTTGCCAATATATACATCCCCTACCGTCTCCTAGTGGGGGATGCTGGGTAACCACTGGAGTCGTGGCTGATGACACCCATCAGCAATGCACACACACCTGAACAAATACACCATAATGAGGCACACGCACAGGCAAGACATATAATTGAGCATGTGTTTGGGATGCTCAGGTCATGGTTCTGGTGTCTGGACACATCTGGTGGAGCCTTGCAGTATTCACCAGCTACATGCACCCAACCTGTTATGGCATGTGCTATGCTACACAATCTGATCCTGCGGTAAAAGTTGCAGCAGGAGCAGCATGGAGCAGGGCCACACAGCCCCCCACCAATGCCAAGGCCTGTACAGGCACAGTGCAACTTGGAGGAGGAACTACCTGAGCTGGACCCAGTAGGTGAAAAAAGGCATGCACAGTATGACCTACCCTTAGCAAAGAGGCAACACATGGCATATGCACTAACACAGTAGGTACCCAGGGAATTTCACCCTCTCTGACTCACACAGACAGTACAATGGATGCCAAACATGACACTACCTGTGCTCAGCCATGTATAGGAAGTGCACTGTATGCATCTGACAAAGGCAGACCTCCAGCACCATCCTCAGGTCTGGAATACCCCCAAGGTAAGTCAATCGACCTACCAATTGGCAGTTGTATTAGAATGTGTATTTACCTGTAACTATGGTATGGATGTGAGCATACAAGGGAATTTGGTGGCCGACTGTTAGAGCAACAGACAGTACACATCTGTAGTGGCACCATGACATCTGTAGCACATACCAGGGTCACAATAGTAGCCAGTAGTACATAGGGTGCCCTAACCCACTGCAGGTTATGGGCTGAACATCATGTGTGTCCATACAGCCCACACAAGTCTCATACAGCTGGACAGGTGTAGACCAGTACAGACAAATGCTATACAATGGCCTCTGGATATGCCCAGTGGATGACCCCAACCCCCACAGACACACACACAGACTGCAGCAGGCCAGGCAGTTGGATGTAGGTTGTGAAGGCTAAGACGTCTGAAACCACTATGCTGGTAATTAAAGCTAGGATCTGACGTACACTGGTATGCCTCCAACCAGCAATTTAGGTAGGTCCACACACTGAAATGGAGTACCTGGCATACCAGTACAGTAGTAGCAAATGTGTACAACTGTCAGCTGTGCCCTCCTTCCAACGTACACATGTGAGAGTCATGTGCGCCAACCCCAGTGCTGTGTAGGACTGTGGATACAGTTGGATGTCCCCCCACGCTGTGCAGAAATGCAGCAACAGTCAATGCCACATGACCATTAGCTACCCTGCTGACACAGCATGCCACCTGTTGGTGTACAACGCAGGGGTCGGCACTACAGTACTGACTATCTGGACATGTGACACATGCAATCCAGTTGACCATACTGGGAATGCTCAAACACATAAAGGTATGATGGTAATGTCAGTCGACAACATGTGTAACAGTCATACTGGGCATGCTCACACACTGACACACAGGACGGCCAGGTCTGCAAACACCAGTGTCCGGAAATATCTGCCAGTATGTTGCTATACTGTTGGATGACTGTGCTGTATGGTATGTGTGTGGTACTGTCTATTGTCTGTATATATGCCATGGTGTATTGGTAATTCACATGAGCTGTGTGTGCAGGGTATTGCTACCAACACGTGCAAAGGACGGTTCTTTGTTTGTGGCCAGAACGACGCCTTTGGATACGGAGTGGGTAAGGCACATTCCAGCAGGTGGGAGCAGTTGTGTGTGGGTTTGCACAGTGTTAAGCACTGCTGACCTCTGGTTACAGCTCCTTATACTTGTTTAGACTCCACATTTCTTTAACAGTGCAATACTCGCATACTGGTAGACAAACACGCTTACACCTGCTCGCTCACTCACTTGCACGTGCACCAACATTTGTGCTTATATTTGTCACTCACGCTGGGTGGGCGTGATCCTTTGTGATGCCTATTACATCAGACTACATGATTACAGTATTGGGTATGGCTAACCATTAGGAGATGGCAGGCGTTCGACTGTACGGAATCGGCGGCCTGTCCAGTGACATAATCATATTATATGCGTGTTCCTCATACAATCTGCTCCCATCTGGCTGATACATGGGAACCGATACTCTGCAATGCTGACATGTAAATGTTTTTTGGGAAATGCATCTCTCTGCTGGGTCATGCTACCACATACCTATTGTAGGTTTTCCACCTTTTAGATTGGATGATGTGAGACTCTAGGAGTAACACCTTTCTCACTTTGCATGGGACAGTCCCTCATTAGGCATATGTGTCATGCGAGAATACTCTAGCCATAGCAAATGTCCTGATTAGAGGACATTATTATATTCTACATGTCTGTAATAGTTGCATGTAACGGTTATTGTATACACGACACGTCAATATGTTATGTAAAGTAGCATAAGCAACTTGACTGCTGCTAGACTAAGCTTTGATTTGTGCTAATATGTATATTTATGTACTATGGATGGCTGTAGGTATGTTCTGACCTGGTACATCTGACATTTCTACAGAGCAGGTCCCACTTTGGCCATTTGGAAAGGTGGCAGCCATGTAGGACCTATATGTAGAGCTGTCACATTTGGCAAGGCAACACATACCCACAGCCAGTAGTAAACTGACTACTTCACTGGTTTGCATACATTAAGGTTATTCTTGTAGCATTATAGTTGCT